>NW_024377902.1:0-44818 GCF_016835505.1 Polypterus senegalus
GTAAGCACTTCAGTGCTGGTATTTGAAAAGAAAACGTTGCAGCCAGGATACCAAATTACATGGGTGGCTGCCCCAAACCTTTTCTGTCTTTGTCTCGTTTTGTGACAATATATATATATATATATATATATATATATATATATATATATATATATATATATATATATATATATATATATATATATATATATATATATATATATAAGTAATATATATATATATATATATATATTATATATATTTTATATTAATATATATGTATATATATATATTATATAATATACATATATATATATTATATATATATATATATATATTATATATATATATATATATATATATATATATATATATGCTATATATATATATATATGTATGCTATGTATATATATATATATATATATATGTATATATATATATATATATATATACTATATATATATGTATATATATACTATATATATATATATATATATATATATATATATATATATATATATATATATATATACTACACTGCTCACAAAAAATTAAAGGAACACTTTAAAGAAACACATTAGATACATCAGATCTCAATATGAAGTTGGATATCTATACAAATAACGACAGGGCAATGTCTCTTAGGAACAAAAGGATGCCAAGTCTTTTAATGGAAATAAAAGTTTTCTGCCTACAGAGGGCTCAATTGTGTAGACACCCTAAAATCAGAGTGAAATGAAGATGTGGCAGGCTAGTCCATTTGTTCAAAAACTTAATTTCTGCTACTCAAAATGCTTTTCAGTATCTTGTGAGCTTGTATGCATGCTTGACAACATCGGGGCATGCTCCTAATGAGACGACGGATGGTGTCTTGTGGCATTTCCTCCCAGATCTGTATGAGGGCATCCCTGAGCTGTTGTACAGTCTGAGGAGCAATCTGGCGGCGCCTAATGGACCGAAACATAATGTCCCACAGATGTTCTACTGGGTTTAAGTCAGGGGATCGTGGAAGGCCATTCAATTGTTTCAATTCCTTCATCCTCCAGGTACTGCCTGCATACTCTTGTCACATGAGGCCGGGCATTGTCGTGAGGAAACCAGGACCTACTGCACCAGCGTAGGGTCTGACAATGGGTCCAAGGATTTCATCCTGATACCTAATGGCAGTGAAGATGCCGTTTCAGCCTGTAGAGGTCTGTGAGTCGCTCCATGGATATGCCTCCAAGATCATCACTGACCCACCAAAAACCAGTCATGCTAAAATCGATGTTACAGGCAGCATAATATTCTCCACGGCTTCTCCTGACCCTTTCATGTCTTTCACATATACTCAGGGTGAACCTGCTCTCATCTGTGAAAAGCACAGGACGCCAGTGGTGGACCTGCCAATTTGGTATTCTATGGCAAATGCCAATTGAGCCCCCTGCTGTGCAGTGAGCACAGGGCTTAGACATTTGGGCCCTCAGGCAACCCTCATGAAGTCTGTTTCTGATTGTTTGGTCAGAGACATTCACACCAGTGGCCTGCTGGAGGTCATTTTGTAGGGCTCTGGCAGTGCTCATCCTGTTCCTCCTTGCCCAAAGGAGCAGATACTGGTCCTGCTGATGGGTTATGGACCTTCTATGGCCCTCTCCAGCTCTCCTAGAGTAACTGCTTGTCTCCTAGAATCTCCTCCATGCCCTTGAGACTGTGCAGGGAGACACAGCAAACCTTCTGGCAATGACACGATTGATGTGCCATCCTGGCGAAGTTGGACTACCTGTGCAACCTCTGTAGGTCCAGGTATCACCTCATGCTACCAGTAGTGACACTGACTGTAGCCAAATGCAAAACTAGTGAAGAAACAGTCAGAAAAGATGAGGAGGGAAAAATGTCAGTGGCCTCCACCTGTTAAACCATTCCTGTTTTGGGGTCATCTCATTGTTGCCCCTTTAGTGCATCTGTTGTTAATTTCATTAACACCACAGCAGCTGAAACCGATTAACAACCCCCTCTGCTACTTAACTGACCAGATTAATATCCCATAAGTTCCATTGACTTTATGCTATACTCTGATTAAAAAGCGTTCCTTTAATTTTTTGAGCAGTATATATATATATATATATATAGATATATATATATATATATATATATATATAGATATATATATATATATATATATATATATAGATATATATATATATATATATATATATATATAGATATAGATATATATAGGTATATCTATATATATATAGATATAGATATATATATCTATAGATATAGATATAGATATATATATATATATATATATATATATATATAGGTTTAACTTTGAATTGTAAATGAACATCTGCGGATGGGATATGGCTTAAAATCTGCCAGGTGGTCCAGACTAGCTGATACAGCTTAAAAAAAAAATCTAACTGAATGGACCATGAACACCCACTTGCACCTCTACTCAAATACAATGTCTGCCTTCTCAAAGGATTAATTATAATAATAATACATAAAGAAATGTTTAGGTTAAAACATTAATGTATGTCTATCTGTAACAGCATGTAGTGCTTAACCAATATAATGTTCAGACTGTTTGAGCTCTGTGCCAGTCTTCTTAGCACTTGGTAAACTCATCAGGGATTGTATCTCAAGTGAAAAATAAGATTTTTGGTGGTGTCATCACTTTGCATTTTGTGTTTTGCAAGGGCCAGTGAAGTGAAATGAAGCCTTAACTTTACTAACTGGCACCATTTCCTTTGTGTACATATAGCAGAGGTGTGCTTTGTGAGCACCTCTGATATTTGGATGGACAGGGAACTGAACAGATGTGCACAAGATGGTAACTAATAAATTGCCACATAGCTGAACTGGAGTAACATTTCTGGTAAATTGTCCAAGGATTGCATTTTAATTGACTAGGGGGCTCCACCTACTGTTCGCCCACCTCCAGGTTTGGTTTACAGGATATACAATTTAAAGAGACTGCTATTTTCATGGGAATTGTTACATATGCATTATTTTTACTTTTACTTTAAAAGTTTGGTAAAAACAATACTTGTCGTTTATTTCTGGCCCCGGGCGTGGTTAAATCTCTTTCTCGCAGGAGGTATCGCTGCTCGCTAGGGCCACTGAACGCACACTAAGGAGAAGTAGTCGGATCAATTGCTGGCTTGCTGCTGTTGGTGAGCTGCGTGTTCTGCTTGTCGCAATGTGCATCAATCATTTCAAAGCCTGTACAGCAGCTGTCCTTTTGCCACTTCGCGTCTCTGCCGCCGCTGCCAGAAGGGGAGGGTGAACGCATGCTAAGGAGAAGTGGACGTATCTTCTGCTGGCAAGCTGCGTGGTCTGCTTGTCATTGTTTTAAGAGCTGGGAGCACATGATGTCTTTCTGCAAAAAGCATTCCAACAACTGCTAGGTTACATGTCTATGAACTCGTTTTAAATGTTGTCTCACTGCCTTTTCTCGCGGGACGTCAAATTGTCTTCCGAGAAGATCATGTCGCGTCTCCCTAGTCCCCTTCCCAAGATTTTTATTTTGTTATAATAGAAAGATATACATGTATTGGTCAGTCAAGCCCAATAGCCTGATAACAACTGTGAGAAAACACATGACCAACTGCTTACATTTTCTCCACTTTTTTCATGATAAGGGCAGTGATGGCATCAGTACCTGCAATTTATTTCTTTGTGCTTTAATTAAATAGGGCTTTTATTGTTATACAGAACAGAGGGACTCGTATGTTGTGGTATGTGCTAGCTTTACATTTTTTTCTTTAAACTAATATATAAAAATGTATGCTTGGACATTTTCATATTATACTACATACGAATATACTGTGGATATTCGTGACATAAAAGCTTCTTTCTATGCTAAGCACAAAAAAAAAATATGAACATGGGTTTTGTCACTCTAAATGCAAACTTTCTAAATTTGTTAATGTCTAATTATGAAAGCATTACCAATAAAGCAGATATTGTTATCACTTTAAAATTAGGTGTCCCTAATTATGCTGTACTTAGCAGGTAAACCTGTATAATTACAGAATAACTAGGTGTTATTACCTTGTATTTATTGTGTAACACAATGTAATGCTGTGGTTAAGCATACAATTATAATTTTTAATACACAATTTATATAGTATACTGTGTGTATATATATATATATATATATATATACACACTGTGTGCACAATTATTAGGTAAGTTGTATTTTTGAGGATTAATTTTAATATGGAACAAACACAGTGCTATCAGTCAATCCAAAATGTTAATAAACCTGAAACCTAAATGTTTCACAACGGAAATGTGAGTGTGAACATCATCAGGGGAATACATATGTGCGCACAATTATTAGGCAACTATTAGTGTGCAGATTTATTATGCAACTAAAGGAAAAATGAAAATTTTCCCATCTCACTTGTTTATTTTCATCTGTTATAGTGAGAATAATAAACAAACACCTCAAAATTTACAAATAAACATCTCTGACATTTAAAAAAAAATAAATCAATCAATCAATGACCAATATAGCCACCCTTCTTTCCAATAACAGTCATAAGCCTTTCCATTCATGGAGTCTGTCAGTTTCTTGATCTGTTGACGATCAGCTTTTTGTGGAGCAGTGACTACAGCCTCCCAGACACTCTTCAGAGAGGTGTATTGTTTTTCTCCCCCGTAAATCTAGCGTTTAAGAAGTGCCCACAAGTTCTCGATAGGGTTTAGGTCAGATGAGGAAGGGGGGCCATGTCATTATTCCTTCATCTTTAAGGCCTTTACTGGCTGGCCACGCAGTGAGAACTTCGATGCAAGTGATGGAGCATTGGCCTGCATAAAAATCATGGTCTTTTTCCTGTATCACTGTTTGAAGAAAGTGTCTTCAAAAAACTGGCAGTAGGTTTGGGAGTTGATTTTGAGTTCATCTTCAATGCAAAAAGGTCCAACTAGCTCATCTTTAAAAATACCAGCTCATACCAGTACCCCACCTCCACGTTGGAGTGGAGCTCTGTGCCATTACTGATCCACAGGTCCATCCATCTGGTCCATCAAGAGTAACTCTCATCTCATCGGTCCATAAAACCTTTGAAAAAATCTGTCTTCAGATATTTCTTGGCCCAGTTTTGACGTTTCAACTTATGTTTCTTGTTCAGTGGTGGTTGGGTTTCAGCCCTCCTTACCTTGGCCATGTCTTTGAGCACTGAACACCTTGTACTTCTGGGCACTCCAGGTAGGTTGCAGCTCTGGAATATGAAAGTACTGTAGGATAATGGGTTCCTGGTAGCTTCACGTTTGATTCTTCTCAAATCTTTGGCAGCTAATTTGCATCTTTTGTTCTCAACATGTTTCTTGCGACCCTGTTGACTATTTGCAACAAAATGTTTGATGGTTCTGTGATCACACACCAATATCTTAGCAATTCCAAAGTGCTGCATCCCTCTGAAAGACTTTTTACAATTTTGACTTTTCAGAGTCAGTTAAATCTCTTTTTTGGCCCATTTTGCCCGAGGAAAACTAGCTGCCTAATAATTCTGCACACCTTGATATAGGGTGTTGATCTCCTTAGGCCACACCCTCCCTCATTACACAAACACACATCACCTGACGTGCTTAAATCCAATAAGCATTCAAGTTAATACAGCTTGGAGTTGGAATATACGCATTAAAAATGATGATATGGTTAAAATACTCACTTGCCTAATAATTGTGCACACAGTGTATATATATATATATATATATATATATATATATATATATATATATATATATAGTAGGTATGGAAAGTATTCAGACCCCTTCAATTTTTCACTCTTTGTTATATTGCAGCCATTTGCTAAAATCATTTAAATTAATTTTTCCCTCATTAATGTACACACAGCACCCCATATTGACAGACAAAAAGAATTTTTGAAATTGTTGCAGATTTATTAAAAAAGAAAAACTGAAATATCACATGGTCCTAAGTATTCAGACCCTTTGCTCAGTATTTAGTAGAAGCACCCTTTTGAGCTAATACAGCCGTGAGTCTTCTTGGGAAAGATCCAACAAGTTTTTCACACACTGGATTTGGGGATCCTCTGCCATTCCTCCTTGCAGATCCTCTCCAGTTCTGTCAGGTTGGATGGTAAACGTTGGTGGACAGCCATTCTTAGGTCTCTCCAGAGATGCTCAATTGGGTTTAAGTCAGGGCTCTGGCTGGGCCATTCAAGAACAGGCACAGAGATGTTGTGAAGTCACTCCTTTGTTATTTTAGCTGTGTGCTTAGGGTCATTGTCTTGTTGGAAGGTAAACCTTCGGCCCAGTCTGAGGTCCTTAGCACTCTGGAGAAGGTTTTTCATCTTTCCCTCAATTGCAACTAGTCGTCCTGTCCCTGCAGCTGAAAAACACCCCCACAGCAGGATGCTTCCACCGCCATGCTTCACTGTAGGGACTGTATTGGACAAGTGATGAGCAGTGCCTGGTTGTCTCCACACATACCGCTTAGAATTAAGGCCAAAAAGTTCTATCTTGGTCTCATCAGACCAGAGAATCTTATTTCTCACCATCTCAGAGTCCTTCAGGTGTCTTTTAGCAAACCATGTGGACTGTCGTGTCTTGCACTGAGGAGAGGCTTCCGACAGGCCACTCTGCCATAAAGCCCTGACTGGTGGAGGGCTGCAGTGATGGTTGACTTTCTACAACTTTCTCCCATCTCCTGACTGCATCTCTGGAGTTCAGCCAAAGTGATCTTTGGGTTCTTCTTTACCTCTCTCACCAAGGCTCTTCTCCTTCGGTAGCTCAGCTTGGCCGGACGGCCAGCTCTAGGAAGGGTTCTGGTCGTCCCAAACGTCTTCCATTTAAGGATTATGGAGGCCACTGTGCTCTTGGGAACCTTAAGTGCAGCAGAAATTTTTTTGTAACCTTGGCCAGATCTGTGCCTTGCCACAATTCTGTCTCTGAGCTCTTCAGGCAGTTCCTTTGACCTCATGATTCTCATTTGCTCTGACATGCATTGTGAGCTGTAAGGTCTTATATAGACAGGTGTGTGGCTTTCCTAATCAAGTCCAATCAGTATAATCAAACACAGCTGGACTCAAATAAAGGTGATCTCAAGGATGATCAGAAGAAATGGAAAGCACCTGAGTTAAATATATGAGTGTCACAGCAAAGGGTCTGAATACTTAGGACCATGTGATATTTCAGTTTTTCTTTTTTAATAAATCTGCAACAATTTCAAAAAATTCTTTTTTTGTCTGTCAATATGGGGTGCTGTGTGTACATTAATGAGGAAAAAAAATTATTTAAATGATTTTAGCAAATGGCTGCAATATAACAAAGAGTGAAAAATTGAAGAGGGTCTGAATACTTTCTGTACCCACTGTATATATACAGTCAACCCTCGTTTATCGCGGTTAATCCATTCCAGACTCTGCTGCGATAAATTAACTTCCGCGAAGTAGGATTCTTCATTTATAAATTGAATATTTTCGCAGTTAGAGCATAGAAAACCTGTTTACAACCTTCTAAATACATTTTCTAACATCATTAGAGCCCTCTAGACATGATAGAACAACCTTTAGTCAAATGTTTAAACTGTGCTCCATGACAAGACAGAGATGACAGTTCCGCCTCACAATTAAAAGAATGCAAACGTATCTTCCTCTTCAAAGTGTGCGTCAGGAGCAGAGAATGTCAGAGAGAGAGATAGCGAGAAAAGCAAACAATCAAAAATCAATAGGGCTTATTGGGCTTTTAAGTTTGTGAGGCACCGCCGGACAAAGCAGCTACAAGGAAGGCAGCAATGTGAAGGTATTCTTTCGGCATTTTTTGGAGGAGCGTCCGTATCCTCTAGGCAAACAGCCCCTCTGTTCACACCCCCTTCGTCAGAAGCAGAGAATGTCAGAGAGAGAGAGAGAGAAGCAGAGACAAGCAAACAATCAAAAATCAATGTGTGCTGGTTGGGCTTTGAAGTATGCTAAGCACCGCGCGGGAAGCATATCGTATGTCATTGAGGAGTTTTATTTAATATGTAATATGTGCTCTGATTGGTTAGCTTCTCAGCCATCCTCCAATAGCGTCCCTTGTATGAAATCAAATGGGGAAAGCAACTGAGGAAGCATGTACCATAAATTAAAAGACCCATTGTCCACAAAAATCCGCGAACCAGCAAAAAATCTGTGATATATATTTAGATATGCTTACATTTAAAATCCGCGATGGAGTGAAGCCGCAAAAGTCGAAGCACGATAGAGCGAGGGATCACTGTATATACATACTTATACTTAGAGTATTAACACTGTATTACACAGTAAGTACAAGGTAATAAGTAGTTACTCTGTTATACATGTAATTACATGGTAAGTACAGTGTAATGACACCTAATCTAAAGTGATACTAAGATTTCTAGCTCCATGTTTCAGGCTATAATTCCTTTAATCACCAAACTAAATAGCTGAGACTTCAATATCAAAAAAAAAAAAACAGAAAAGTAACTATCTTTAAGAAGTCCAGTTACAAGATTTCTGTCTTTTCATGCCTAATTGAGTTCATTATATCTAGCCAAAATCTTAAAGTTGCCTATTTACTGAAAGTTTAAAATTTATTGGTCCCTCTCTTTTCATTCCAATTTTTCGCATTGATGCACTTTATTGTCCACAGGATCACATAGCGTAAGTAGCTTATATTCAAAGAATTATAGATCCCCTTCAGTGAATACTGAGCAACTGGCAACTGCACGTGGTACAGATCTGTGGCATACATTTAAAAATAAAAGACACTTCTACACACAAATATATGCATTTAGAATTGAATTTTTGCACCAGTCATAAGTCACAGTTCAGTGCAGTGTATCTAAACATCTACAGACAGGGTGCCGACCACCTGATTGTCGGTGAACTTTCTAGAGGAGGCTGCCAGCCTCTTCCACGGCTTTCTGGAAGGCATTTTCCTAAATCTAATACCCCGTACTGTGATTACTGGATGGTCCAGGTACCGACAGCAATAAGATGAGCCAAAGTGCAGGGCGTTAGTTCGAGGCGAAGTTTTCCACTTTCAGAGAGTTGAGACACTTTAACGGACAGGTGGAGCAGGAAGTCATCAACAGTCCTGAGAATGCATGTACTTGTCAGAAGATCGGAAAGAACTGACCAGAACAGTGCAAGTCCGGGGCACTCCGCAGTCGTCTTTAGTGCGCACTGTAACTGTAAGGCGAGGTGTGTCGCAGCTTTCTCGGTTGGCGCATCAACCTTTTTTTTTCTTTTTTGAACACATTCTACTTGATCAGCACGTTAGCTAAAGCGCGAAAGGTTTAATAGATATAGAAATTAAATACGACCGTTTGTTTTGCGGGTTAGACTGGTCTCTCCTTTTACTGTGCTCGTTGTGTTTATTCATTAATTTAGCAGACACCTTTATCCAAGTCGATTTGCAAAGCAAATATAACGTCAAAGGCGCACGCTTCAAAGAAACAGAAAAGACGCAGCCTAATACCATTAACATAATCTAAATCATGTCGCAGGTATTTAAAAGTAGCGAAAAGGGTCTTTTGATATGCAGAGAAGCGTCAAAGCCCAACTGTACTTCTCAAAATAGCCTTTAAAGAGAACGCTACCGGTCGTCGGGGTCAGAGCCTCTTCCAGTGATCTCCTCTCTCTCATATGAAGAGTCTCTAGCTCGATACTTCCAACCATTTAATAACTCAGTATGCACAGGCACAGATTCGAATTTTGGGAAACGCCTACAGTGGATGAATGGAACGATTAAATTAAAGGGCCAAAATCCACACTTTCCTTACTTACCGTCTGAAGCTCGCTGTAATGGAAAACCAGTTTTCCGCTATCTAGATGTGCAAGAAACTTGGTATTTATCCGGAAATGTGACTTTGTGTTGCAGACTCTAACTATAGACTACTGGCGACTACACGTGACTCTTTTTGGTCTATTCGGTTCTCCGTGGGAGATCCGTGATCATTAATTCCAATCATTTGCTGCCACCTACTGGATGGATGTACCACACACCAAGCCTTGTTCCTTTATTACGTTCAAGTCCAAGTTCGTAATTCTTGGTAGCGAGAACCAATCGGATCGCTCTCCGCTACCAAGCTTCTACCAAGAATTGAAAGCACGGGCCAATCGCGGCCCGTATCGGCTACCAAGAATTGGCCAATGACGGCTCGCTCTGCTACCAAGAATTTACGAATCACGACTACCAAAACTCGGAGAGGGCGGGCCAACCTCTTGTCAGTTAATGTATTCTGCAAACGCTTGTTCGAGTCGGCACGCAGACGCTTCGCGATTTGCGTTGCTTTTTGAACTGTCGAAAAATGTTACTCACTAGTGTCGGTTTGTGCAGATATATTTACGTTCACCTACACATGTTCTGAATGATTCTTTTAAACATTCTTGGTTAAGTTTCTTACATTTAGTAAATATTTGTGCAACACGTGTAAAGACAGATATAATAATGTATAAATACAGTATAATAAACATAGAATTGTATAATCATAGTTTAATTTTAAAGAGTGAGCTTTAAAAATAATAATATGAAGTGCTCATTAATTATAAAAATACAAATCATAGAGAAAATCAACTATGTGTACATATTTCCTACAAAAGACCCTTGGGAAGTCTTTCTGGTATATAAAGACCAATAAATATATATATATATATATATATATATATATATATATATATATATATCTCTGTAAAACAAAAGATTGGTATGCTTTTTTTTTAATACTTAACACTAAATTATTCTTATAAAGCAGACCTACACCTTTAATACTCAGATGATTTTACTCATGCTGTAGAATTGCATATATATTATAGATATACATGCTGTAAAATAGCATACATATTATAGATATATATAGTTAATTATATATCATGCCATAGAATAGCATACATATTATAGTTAATTATATATATATTATATATATATATACTCAGCAAAAAAAGAAACGTCCCTTTTTCAGGACTGTGTATTTCAAGAATAATGTTTTAAAAATCCAAATAACTTTACAGATCTTCATTGTAAAGGGTTTAAACAATGTTTTCCATGCATGTTCAATTAACCATAATCAATTAATTAACATGCACCTGTGGAATAGTTGTTAAGACCTTAACAGCTTACAGAAAGTAGGCATTTAAGGTCACAGTTCTAAAACGCAGGACACTAAAGAGACTTGTCTCCCGACTGTGAAAAACACCCAAAGAAAGATGCCCAGGGTCCCTGCTCATCTGTATGAACGTGCATTAGGCATGCTGCAGGGAGGCATGAGGACTGCTGATGTGGCTAGGGCAATAAATTGTCATATCCGCACTGTGAGACGGCTAAGACAGCTACAGGGAGACAGGAAGGACAGCTGATCATCCTCGCAGTGGAAGAGCCGGATCTCAATCCCATTGAGCACGTCTGGGACCTGTTGGACCGCAGGGTGAGGGCTAGGCCATTCCCCAGAAATGTCCAGGAACTTGCAGGTGCCTTGGTGGAAGAGTGGGGTAACATCTCACAGCAAGAACTGACAAATCTGGTCCAGTCCATGAGGAGGAGATGCACTGCAGTACTTCAAGCAGCTGGTGGCCACACCAGATACTGACTGGTACTTTTGATTTTGAGCCTCCCTTCATTCAGGGACACATTGTGAAACATTTTTAGTTTATGTCTTATGGTGTTGACTCTTTTACTGTTCATACAAATATTTACACATTAAGTTTACTGAAAGTAAAAACAGTTGAAAGTCAGAGGACGTTTCTTTTTTGCTGAGTATATATATATATATATATATATATATATATATATATATATATATATAGATAGATAGAGAGAGAGAGAGATATATATAGATATATATATAGAGAGAGATATATATATAGATATATATATATATATATATAGTTATATAGTTATATATCATGCAGTAGAATAGCAAATATATTATAGATATATATATATATAGTTAATTATGCTTGTTTACTAGAACACATATAGCTATTTTGCACTAAGTATATAAACATTTCCTCTGCAATATTGCAATATTTCCAAATATTTATTTTACCTACTTCAAGAATGTCAGTTTGTGCAGATATAATTACATTTACCTGCACATTTTTGAATGATTTTTTAAACATTCTTGGTTAAGTTTATTACATTTATTAAATATTTATGCAACAAGTGTAAAGACAGGTATAATAATCTATAAATATAATAAACATTGAATTGTATAATCAGTTCAATTTTACATAGTGAGCTTTAAAAATAATATGAAGTGCTCTATAATTATAAAAATGCAAATCATAAAAGTGAAAAGTTTTTTTCTTGACTTTATCTTTGCCAATTTAAAAACTTTAAACTGAATTGTTTGGGGAGTTCATTTTATCTGAAAATGATAAATCAACTATATGTACATATTTCCTACAAAAGAGTCTTGGAAAGTCTTTCTGGTATATAAAGACCAATGAATTACTGCAGTAAAAATTATATATATACTGTGTATATATGTACCTGTAAAAACAAGAGACAGGTATGCTTTTTTTAAAATACTTAACACTAATTTCACAAATCGTTCATATCAAGGCCAATATAGAATAATAATAATACTCTATATTAACATTGATGTTATAAATTATGCTTATAAAGTAGACCTACACCTTTAATACTCAGACAATGCTATATATATATATATATAATGCTATATATATAAGTGGTGTTTATGCTGTTTACTGTTTACTTTGCAATATTTCAAAATATTTAATTTTACCTACTTCAAATTAATTGTCAGCATCAACTAGAATATATTACTTCCCAAATGTTATAAATATATACAAACACAAAGCTGTGCACTATTATTTATTAAATCTTATTGTGCTTTCATTTTTATTTTATCCTTCTTGATTATCTGTGCGGCCGTCTCAGACGATAGTAAAGGCACTTTATAAGGAAGTGAAATGCATTATTATTTGTTATAATTATGATTCAATAGAATGGGCAGGCAGTTTGTTTAAGTGTGATTTTTAACTTTGCTTGTTGTCTGTGTGTTCCTTGACAAATCATACACTAAACAGTTTTCGTTTAATCAAAAAAGAAAAATAAACAAACTACAACGTAGGATTCAAAGCACCGTTCGTTGAAGAGAAAGTTTTTTTTTTTCCATTCGGAAATGTGCCTTGAGCGGGATTCGAACTCACGTCCCTGCAGTAATTTCTGGTAGGTCGTCTCTCAAGAATTGCAGCCGTACCTCGACTAATGCGCGATATCCTCTCCCCTAGCTGGGGTTCAAATGTCTCATATATGTCTATCTTGTTCATTTTTTATGTTTATAGTATTGATTATTGTGTTGTTTTTTTGTTTAAATATCTTATTATGTTACATGTGCTTTGTGAGTGGTCCCACAAGAGGCAGGGTCACATGCCCATAACTGTGAAGGGACTGCCATCAGCATTGTCAAGGCTAAAGACAACCCACAGTCCCTTCTGTTTCATTGGGAATGTACTCCTGGGGCATCATGCATAACACCATGTGTAGAATTTGCACTATAACATGACGTAAGCACAAAAGCGGAAATGTACTCATGCACAAAAAAATCTAGATGCATAAATCTGTGCATTCGCCAACTTCCATGTTCTTCCACTACATAAATCCTGGTCAGTGAGGAAATTAACGTACGTCCACACGCCTGCTGTCCCACCCCAACTCCTCCCGGAATTACGCCTCTTTGAATATGTCAATCAATAATAATAGCCCTTAAGCTCAGAGTTCTGTGAAAAGGCAATGGCAAAAGTACGAGATAAAATAGAAGAATTTCAGCAAAAACCAAGTGGAGGCAAAGAAAAACGTACAATATGTTGGTTTAAACAGTGGTATGAACAACATAAGGAAGTTGCTCGAGTGACATAGCGTGTCGGAGAAATTCAAAAGCTCAAGTTCAAAAAGTCGCACAGTACCTGAAATAAAAAAAGAAGTTGTCACATATAAAAGTCACCATGAAAAGGTAAGTTGTAGCCCACCGTCTGAGTGTCGTTTGAAAGCTTGGTAGGGTACAGAGAAAAAAAAGGCACACAGTGTGAAAAAAGCATGAAATGTCAACTTTAATCTCTAAATTTTCACTTTAATATCGTAGTTTATTTTGTCATTAAAGTAGAACGTCATAAACTTCATCTTAAAGTTGCTTAATTTACTAGTTTCTCAAATCCCATCGTAACTAAAGTAGCACGTTAAATGCTTTGTTTTGTATTTGATCTTCTATGTGCTCTATGTGCATGAATCACTATGTGCGTCTGTTCTTTCTCTTCCTCCAACAGGACACAGAATCCATTACATTCGTGATATTTGAGCTTTCTGTATAATTAAAATATTGAGAAGTATTTGTGATATCATTTTCATGATGATAGGAGTTAAAGCATGTTATTAAACATGGGAACATGGTGGCGCAGTGATTGTTCATGTCTTACACAAGATGCTTGCTGCGTCATGCGCAACCTTCGATGAAATGCTTTATTGCAGCAGTACTGTCTTTTTAAAACGTACTAACCCCCAATTCCTGTCCTTCCTTTTCTTTCTCCAAATACCCAATCCCCACAAAATCAGCTCTGTAACAGACGTTAAGCCATCTTTAAGCTTATAACGCAGATTCTTCAAAACTTTTAAGGAACATTGAAATATCTTCGTAATGTTTAATTATTCTATCCATCTATCCTTCCAGTGTCACGCCAGCCACAGCAAGAATACAACACAAGGCTGGAACAGACCGTGAATGAAGCTCAAATTACTCGCTAGCGCTGCGGCACCGTGTAGTTAAAATTAAAGTTTTATCTGTATAATATAACAAATATATTTTGCTGCATTTCATCTTAAAAATATCATGTCATCATATGTAAATACGCACTTTATAAAGTGGCTCAGGTTGTACAATATTATAACTGTATCATAAGTTCAATTACCTCACTGTAAACTTGCAAGTACAAACAGTTCTACAAGGAACACTTGATGGAGTGATTGAGTGCGTGTATAGTTCTTGGGATGAAACTATTCGTGAACCACGAGGTCCAAACAGGAAAGGCTCTGAAGCGTTTGTCAGATAAGACCAGTTCAAATAGCGAATGGCTGAGGCAGCGTGTGCTTGATGCTGTATACCGATAATTCTCTTTCTGATCAGCCGCTGTACTCCTGTGATTTACACTCAGATACAGTGATATAAATACTCTGAGTGGTGCAGTGAGAGTAATATGGAAAAAGATGATCCGATGTGGCAACCCCTAACGGGAGCAGCTGAAAGAAGAAGAAGAAGGTGCAGCGAGAGTAACAATGCTAAAGCAGCTATGGTATTTAGAATAGTTTAACCATTCTGTGGACCACTATATTGTGACAGGTTAATTACAATCAGATACATTAAACTAATAAACAATATGTGGTTAATTTCAGTGTATTTATGAAGCCTCTTCAGGTATGTGGATCTGAAAAAGAAAGATAAACCACACAGGAACAGTAGCACTGCTTAGATGCTGGGTGACGCCAGTCTGCAAAACCAAGCACAGAACTTGCGTTCAACAGGGTATGAGCTACTGTGGAAATATGTGTGGCTTTACGGCAAGTTGAGGTTTTATACATTGCGATTTGAACGTGGAAATGTGTATATTGCCTTTTGATTATTTTAAACCCTTGTTCTGTTTTTTGTCCATTCTTGGATTTTGTGCATTTGGAAATTGTTTGCTTTGGATTGCCTTTGTTGTTTCTGGCAACTTCTTTGGCCTTTTGTGCTCCATTTTCTGTGACTACCGAAGCTTAAAGGTTTTCCCTCTAGTAGGCATTTTAATTCATTGTTCAGGACTTTATGCTTGCAAACTCTTGAGTTCATAACAGCTGTCAGCACCAAGTGCCAAATGG
The DNA here is from genome assembly GCF_016835505.1 of Polypterus senegalus. Lineage (NCBI taxonomy): Eukaryota > Metazoa > Chordata > Cladistia > Polypteriformes > Polypteridae > Polypterus > Polypterus senegalus. The sequence goes on from NW_024377902.1 coordinate 15,811, forward strand.
ACCCATGGCTCTTTTACATTGCTCTTTTTGGTAGGTCACTGTCCTTAGAAGGACACCTTACTGTTTATACAGTAGTTGGAATGCATACACGACTTGTCATTGTGTGTACTGAAATAAGCACACACAATGGTAAATTACATAGGCAATGTACCTCTATTTCTCTCTATAAAATACACAGACCAAGTTGTCCATGCCTCAACCATCTGTCATGTCCAGTTATGCCTTTTTTTCCTTTGTATTTTCAGAGCATAGTACAACAACACCCAGGAACACAGCTTTTTTTTTGTTGACATTTTGAGAAGCCTGTAACCATCACGTATTTTTGAATAGGTAAAACTTTCCATCGGGACCATGCACAAAAATAGTCTGAACACTCACATCATGGCATGTCAATTGAACTGAATATGTTCATACGGTTTGAGCACTCTATCCAGCAGGGGTGCTAGCTCCTGGTTGGAATAAGTTCTTTTGTGGCATGTTACATAACCTGAAATTATATAGATGTAATATAAAAAGCCAATACCCCTCCCTTAGTGATACGGCGGTAAGAAATCACATAGGAGAAATAACTTAGCTTTCTTTAATGACGATTTATATGGCATAACAGACAAGGAAACCATGACAAGACTAATACTGAAGTGGGAGCTCAATGTATACAGTCTGCCATTTTCGTTGTTGTGCTGGAAGGATTTTCAGGATCAGATGACGTTATCTCCCATCCATATGTCGGCTTCAAAGGTGTGCAATTTTTTCTCCATGTGCAGACCCCCACTTAGGTGAATAATACAGTTCCAAACAAGGCAAAGAGAGGATACAATTTCATGCTGACTTTAACACACAGAAATAGTGCACTTTGCCCATCTGCAGTTATTCTTAATTTGTCCTGTCTTAAAATGCTTGCCTAGCAAATCTAAATGATTTGCCCTGTGTGCTAAATCTGGCTTTGTGCTAGCTGTACATGTGAGAAGAAAAGAAAAGCAGATTTAAAACATTTGCACATAGCACAGTGACATACCAAACCTTGTAATTCTGATTACAAGCTCATATACGACTGGTAATCCTGTCGAGCAATGTGAGTAACTGGTTGTCGATGATTTTTAAAAATCAAAGTGTGTGCCCAGCATAAGACCATTTCTCCTTTGGAGTTTTCACTGCAAATGAAGACCATGGGAGTAAGGCTGGAGTTGCTTTTAGTTTTCACATACCCAAGATGAGAGACAGTATTCAACAGCAAAAAATAGATCTTTGCTTTGCATCTTCCTTGAGCTTTCTTTTTCCTTTTCACAACTCTATCACGTCTCTTTTGTCCTATCGAGGACACTGCCCCATCATCAGTCGTCCATCTGCCCTATTGTTTACTGGTGCTACTTACATGTCTTATCAATCACTTCGGCTGCATCCTTCAGTTGCATAAATCACACTCTCAGCGCAACACTGAACATGTAAGTTAGCATATTAGTAAATATTGACAAATAAAAAAATGTGTTGGCTAATTTTATTTTTCTAAAAAGTCATCAAATTTCATTGAAACACGTCAAAGCATTTTTGAGGTTTTGTTGTATTTAGTTTTATGTGGTAGTGGGGTGGTTGTGTTTACCCCTAAATAGTGATATAGCAAAATGCTCTTTCTTAGCAGATACCTACTGAACATATAGATATCTCTCTTAGGCAAAGGAACATGTAAATATTACATTTAAAACACAGTAGATGAAGAGGCAAAAGGCACCCATTGTTGGGACTGGGGTTAAGGAAAATAAAAATCTATGTATTAGCATAAAAGTAATTAACAGCTTCTGAAACATTAGATTTATCATAAATTAGACATGTCAAGCAAATAGTCAAATAAAAGACATTAGTCATATTGCATTTCTAGTTAAGCTTGAAGCAAAATTACCAATATTGAAAAACTTAGAAGGATAGAATAGAAAGAGAATGACGTACAGAAACTACCCGAGAACAAAGAAGGGGATAAGAACACCTGTTGTTGGAAGGCCAGAAAGCAAGGAATGATACCAATGTTGAAATACACAAAAATGGTCATGGTAGGCACGTGAGAAGCCAGCTGGAATAGTGAGTCAGAATAAACAGCAAAGGCATTGTTACGAGGTCAAAATGAGTACATTCATGTATTAGCATAAATACATATAGAAAAATATATAAGCATTAACCTTAGTGCAGATATTAATGCAAGTCAGACCTGCCAAGCAAATGGTTGAATAAAGGCACATGCCATATTTCTTTTTAATTTAAGCCTAGCTCTAGCCATTAATATAAATTAGCTTAATGACCAAGGAAGGGGAAATGATAAGAAAAAGCCCAAGACTGTAAGAGGGAACATCTGCCCACCAAGGCCACCTAAAAAATAAACGCAGCAAAACAACAGACAGTAAAAATACCGGTGGCCAGCAGCAGAAGGAAGTTAGAAGATAATAATGGTTCCCAAGAAAACCAGTCAGCCAGGTGCAGGAGGGAGTCAGAAGGGAACAGCGAATGAGCTGTCTTTGAGCGAGGTCAGAATGATAAGAAATGATTATATAAACTGTGATTTTTTAACTGTTTGGGGCTCAGTCCGATTTGGCCAAATTGGGTTGAGTCTGTGTTATTGTTTTATTGCAATAAAGTTATAAACTCTGTTTGCCTATCCTCCGAGTCCTAATAGCCTTAATTTCAGGCACAAACCTTTTGGTGCGTCTTTTCCTCCGAGATTTCGCCACACAGGGTGAGAAGTTAAAAGGAAAATTTCCTAAGTAATCCTGTTACTGATTATTGTCATGGCTATCTACAGGATATCTGTATTTGCTATCTTGCAAAAGAATCACTGCTTTGAAGTTTTAACTGCTTAAGTATACAAACAATACAAAATTGTGATAAAAGAACTGCTCCTTTCTTGGAAAATGTTTGTATTTATCTGACTTGGAAAAAGAACATGTCTGAGAATATTAGTTTCTAATCAGCATATGTGTACTCATTGATAGTTGGCAACAATACTTTTTGTTATCTTGTGTTTACACTATTTGTTAAACCCAGTAAATTTGGATGTGCCATTGTTTAATCCAACGTCCTATCGATTTAGGCAGGGACTGAAGGGCATTTAAACTTTTGGGCAGAAGAAGGCAGGAGTGAGGGACAGTCCACTGAGAATGCTGCCTAGACACTTGCACAGAGCACAGGGACTTGCAGGCAGACGAGGGTACGTGGCTGGTGCGACATGAGGCACAAGGATGACAACACTTACCTCCAGGGAGGAAGAGACAGCTCCACAAGAAGACGCCTCTTGTGGGTCCAGCGAGAGAGGGAAGCCTCATGAAAGGACTGAGCAAAGTTGGCAGACGAGAAATGAGGCATGCCTAGATTGCAGCAACACAAGGACCCCAGAGTGGAAAAATAGGAATAACGAAGAGACACTGACAGGGATTCAACAATTTGACAAAATGTCTGTTGGGAAACGAGTGTCTGGTGAACAGACTGCATCCGTGGACAGTTGGACGATTAATTGTTGGGGTAACACAGTATGCAAACTAGATATTTAGAGTGTGGACTGTGTGCTTTCCTTCTCAAAAAAGAAATTTCATTCCTGATATTGTTAGATTTTTTTTAGGTCAGCTTATCTTTTTAATATACTTTATATTGTCTTGTGTAATAGAAGTTACTGTTGCTTTTCCTGTAATTACTGTTGTGTCTTTCATTGTGTGTTTACTCACCGCCCAATTTAAAGAAACCTGTGTGCTATTATTGGTAAATTTCAAGAGTTCTCAGTCTCTTAATAAAACTGAGTGGTGTAGTCGGATATTTTAATGGTATCTAAGTTAGATTACCTGTAAGTGTGACCAGACACCTGTCACATTAATGTTTATTTACTTTCATCTGCAGATGGGGACTCATCAACACAAATGATTCACTCTGTTATCTACACTTTAATTATGAATCATTATGATCCTACAGTTATAGTTGGGTGTGACTTTAACTATGTGACTTCGGAAGGAACAATGACAAACTTCCAACAGTACTGTACATGTCTTGTTCCACTTCAGGAAACAACAAGATGGACCTGTTGCGACACCTTGTGTAGTGGGATTGTGGGTAAAAACTGCACAATGGGCATCCTTGTGTTTCAGGTCCGAACAGGACCAGTAGGAGAGAAGTAAGACAAAGAAAAACAGAGGACAATGTTAGCTTTTAAACAAAAATAATGCAGTTAATTTACAGGTGCAAGCAAAAACAAAACAAGAGCATTCATTATGAGGACTTTGATATACTGTCCAATAGCAATGGCACACAAAGCTAATGATAATTATTTACAGTAATTACAGTGAAAATCACAATGGCCCCAAAAGAAAAACAAATGGAAAAAATAAATGTATTGTGATGGAAACTGGGACGTCAGCAAGCTCCAAATCCCAATACGAACAAACGAATGCAATCCTAATAAAGGATTGTTTATTATCCACAATCCTCAGCTAAATACAAAGCATAAGTTCTCTTTCTTCACAATACCTCTCCTCTCTTCTCCTCTCACCACCTCACTGCCCTCCTCCAGTCATATGTTGCTCCCCGTCCTCCAAACTCCTAAACCTGCTGGACAAGGAAGTGCAGTCCCTTTTATTGTGAATCCGGGAGTTCTTCAGGTATCAGTGTTGATGCGCTATACGGAAGTCCAATATAGTAGGGAGCACATCTCCCTGCAGCTCCCTTTTGTGGCACCCACAGACCACAGCAGGGCTGCTCTGTCAGACAACATCTCGCAGCATGCCCTACTGGGTACCAAAATTTATGGTGGCTGCCATCTAGCATCCTAGGGGAATAATGAGTCCTCAGCAACCTCTACTTCAAATGGGCTGTCCATCCATCCTCTCTGAACATCTCTTCCAGGTCTGGCACCTTCCCCTCCCCTTGTCTGCCTTCTAAGAGCCTCCCATCTGGGTAAGGAACCATCCCATCTCCTGATCAGATGCCCATCCAACCCTTGTGGCATTTACAGTATATACATGAATAAATGGCAGTATAATTCAATGAACCTGCTGGCACTACTCAAAAAACAGCTCTACATTCTTAAATTTAACTCAATTAGAACAAAAGCTTTCCAACCAATTTTACGATAATACAGTAAAGGTTAGTTTTGCTCTATCAGATGAGTTAGGTATTTGGTTGCTACTAAATAGCATTGATTTAGGAACCCTCTTCAATAATCTGGGCCACCATGCTTAAAACCATTTAGGATGTGAAATGGCAGGATCATGGTGGTTGTTATTGGCTTGAGCTTCTGTTTGACAAACAGTTTCCAGGCCATGCTGTAACCAGAGGTGGGTAGAGTAGCCAAAAATTGTACTCAAGTAAGAGTAGTGATACTTCAAATTAATATTACGCAATCAGATGTAAAAAGTAGTCATCCAAAAAACTGCTCAAGTAAGAGTATAAAAGTATTTGGTGAAAAGACTACTCAAGTACTGAGTAACTGTTTGATCATAATAAATGATTTCGTTTTTTAGAAATGTTGTAATTAGATGGGGCGGCATGGTGGCGCAGTTGGTAGCGCTGCTGTCTCGCAGTTAGGAGACTCGGGTTTGCTTCCCAGGTCCTCCCTGCGTGAATTTGCACGTTCTCCCCATATCTGCATGGGTTTCCTCTGGGTTCTCCAGTTTCCTCCCATAGTACAAAGACATGCAGGTTAGGTGCATTGGCAATCCTAAATTGTCCCTAGTGTGTGTTTGGTGTGTGTGTGCATGCCCTGCAGTGGACTGGCACCCTGCCCGTGGTTTGTTTTCTGCCTTGTGCCCTGTGTTGGCTGGGATTGGCTCCAGCAGACACCCATGACCCTGTAGTTAAGATATAGCAGGTTGGATAATGGATGGATATAATAGGACAGACAAAAATATAAAATAATGAGCAAATTCTGCTATGTCCAAATAATAAAATAAAACATGAGTAAAAATAAATAACATCTTTACAAAATAAAGATGCACAAATAACACAAAGTTCCAAATCTCAGTTTTTCACAACAAAATTTTTGAAGCCAATACATACAGTAGGTAGCATGTATGTTTGAACAGTGCAAACTACTTACAGTGACAAGATATACGGTACACTGACAGTATAATACTGCATATGCACTTGCCCTCCAAAAAGCACAGCGGATAGAAAATAACATTAGAATAAGGCAGCTTGTGCACGTACAAGAAGTCTCACTTTACCTTGACTGTCTGTGCATGTTTGGTTAAAATGTGCTTGTTCTTCACTCAATGCCCCAGTGGTTAAGCTTCATCAGGAGTTGGGTCTCATTTTTCATGTACAATGGAACCTTGGATTGTGAGTAACTTGGTTTGCAAGTGTTTTGCAAGACGAGCTAAAATGTGTAATAAATTTTGACTTGATAAACGAGCGAAGTCTTGCTATATGAGTAGTCCATTACATGCTTTGTCTGCCGGCGTCATGTGGTCACAACTGAGCTGATGGTTCTTCTCTCTCTCACTGCGGGATTGTGGGCAATCATCAGTCAGCGTACCTCACTCATATAGTCAACATCTGTAGAGCGTATACTGTTTACTACAGCATTGTGACCTTGTGTGTGCTGTGATGTGTGAGTCTCTATCTTGCACCCCAAAACACGAAGCTGAGTCTCAATACTTTAGTGACACCATCTTTATTCAGCTTGAAACAGGAACAGCACGGTTATTTATTGTAGTGGGATCTGCCACTCTCCTATACACAGACACAGCAGTCAGGCTGTGGCCATGTGACTGGATGGCTACGTCTGATTTGTGAAACGGAGCCATGTGATTATTGTTGCTAAGTCTGATTGGTGAAATGGAGTCTTGTGATTATTATTGCTACGTGTGATTGTGAAACAGTCATGCAGTAGACCCACTGGCGGCTTCTCTGGCAAAAATATAGTGCAATTTGTACACGGAAAAAAGTAGCGAGTCGAGTGTTGTCCGATGTAGCGGAGTAAGAGTAGCGTTTCTTCTTCACAAATGTACTCAAGTAAAAGTAAAACATATGGTGCAGTAAAACTATTCTTAGAAGTACAATTTTTTAAAAAAGTTACTCAAGTAAATGTAACGGAGTAAATGTAACTCATTACAACCCACCTCTGGTTGTAACACACTAGATGACATAAAAGGTTGCTTAGTTTGAAAAGCCCCTTGAGCTTTTTGGAGCTATTTTACCTTATCAATAAAAAAATCAAATTTTGGGACCACTCTTATTATATCTATCCAAGTTTTTTCTTACTAACAAATAAAAATGTCAAGTGAAGAGGACTTGATTTTTCAGTAGAAAAGACAAGGATATTATTTTTAGGGCAAACCAGAATATGAAGACAGTAAAAAGACAGTTCAAATACCAGAGTCAACAAGGTGAAACCCAGCATCAAAGTGCTGTAAAGTGCATTCAGGGTCTGTGGCAATACAAAAATGTTAGAAATAAAAACAGTGCCCCTCAGGCCTGGTGGGTGTGCGCAGCTGCAAAGCTGTCAGGCTGCTGGGTGTTCAATAGGGAAGCTAGCTGACTGCTTGTTAACATGCAGGCACAATTGGCACAGTTGGTCCTTGGTGATGCACCAGGGGTTATTGGGCAGAGCCCTTGCGCCCACAGAGTATGTAGGAGCCTGAATAGGACAGAAAATGATAAGGGAAAAGAGAAGGAAAAAAAATATTGAGAATGAGAAAGACATATGGGAGAAAATCAAGAAGGATAATTTTAGGAGAAAAGGGGAGAAGATTGGGAGTGTCAGCAGGTGAAGTGCAAGTAGACATGGAAGTTAGGAAGAGGCCCCATGGTCTGTGAGAGAAGTGGCACTCTTGGGGTAGTGTCATTCCTGCTGAGAATCCAGGAGCAGGACTGTCTGTGTGGCTTTGAGGATTGTCCTGCAGACTCCCGGGATAGCAGTATAGCGATGAAGTTGAGCTTTGGCATCACATCCATTTTAATGGTTGACTGTGCATGCCAACATCTCAGCCTTGCTGCGGAAACCTGATGGGTGAGAGGGGCAAAGACAGGAAGGAGGAAGTCACAGAGGCTCACAACAGTAAAAATAACCCTATTTTATCTTGAAGGTTTTATGCTGTTAACATTTTTTGGATTATTTATTGGACTGAATTTATCTGCCACAATAAATCAGGAATTTCACAAATACACCCATGACCGACTCTTGCAGCAGTATTTTGAATTACCGGAAAGCTACCAAGAAAATGATTTGAATAGTCTGTGAATAATGTATCAGAGTAGTCAATTCTACTAGAAATAAATACTGTACATTGATCCACTTCTTTGTCTCCTACGTACTTAAAATGTCTCCATTTTCACTATTTTTTAAGCTGGGAAAAAGTTTTTGTAATATATATGTTAAAGTTAAACTAGAGTCTGGTAATGTCTAAACTGTATTCTGATTCAAGATTAATGTTTAGACCCACCAAGTTAAAAAGTGCTGTCTGTGGACTGTTATTATATGTGGAGGTGTTCCAGGCTTCTGGGTGAGCTGTGATCTTAGTCCCCTTGCTTTTATACCTAATTTCATATGTTGTACACATGCGCTTGGGAGACAGTTTATGGGCAAGAATAAGTGTGTGTTCCCTCCAGACCAGGGGTTGGTGCTACTCTCTAACTCTTTCTTCTCTTTATAAAGCCACTTCTGGCCCTCGAAGACAACCAACATCACTTCTTCTTCTGATCCTCAAGATCCCACCTCCTGCTGGATGTCATTTCCAGTTCTCAGAAGATCATTCTCCCATGACATCACTTCCTTTCTACCAAAATATATATGGCAGCCATTTTTGTTTTACCTCAGTTCTATATTGAGCTCATGTCTATAATGAGCAATCTAAACCCGACTTGTTCCAAGTATATGGGGTGGATCCCTAAACTTTTGACTTTGTCGTGTGTGTTCTTTTACACATATTACATTTGGATTTGATTCAGTCCACCAATCTTTAGTTTGTATTTGTCAAAGACTCAGAAGTACATATTTTTAGGATATGTTTTTTGCTTGTCAATTCTTAATTTTAGGTACATAAACATAATTAAATAATTAATAATATTAACATTAATATTACAAATATTATTATTAACTAGCAAAATACCAAGCTTGAGTGGAGAAGTAGTGTGTTAAAGAAGTTATGGAAAGAAAAGGAAACATTTTAAAAATAATGTAACATGATTGTCAATGTAATAGTTTTGTCACTGTTATGAATGTTGCTGTCATCAAGGATTTGATTATCATTATTTCTTTCAATCAGGTTTGTATTTGGAGGACATGTTATGTTCAAGTTACATTCCGTGTTTGTCAACCATTGTAAAGATAACAGGTGTCATTCATCAAAGTGTTCACTACCCAAATCGGTACTCGTGAATCTAAGATATTTAACAGACATTCCCAGTATTAAGTTGTGGACTTGCCTGCGAATATTTAGTGGCAGCATGTCTATGAACTTGTGGAATTGCCTGCGAGTATTTAGCGGCAACGTCTCTATTAACTTATGGATTTGCCTGTGAGTATTTAGCGACAGCGTCTCTATGAACTTGTGGATTTGCCTGCGAGTATTTGGCGGCAGCGTCATGAAGTTGTTTCCTTCTTGCTGCATCAGAAAATGTAGCACGACATCTGACACGCCTCCTTTTTACTGTTTTCTCACAGCTTGGATTGCTGCTGTCATAATCGGTTTTAGTTTCATGGTTTGTTTCAATTACGTTAGTTTTTGCAGGACTTGTTGTGTTGAAGTGACATTCTGCATCTGTCAAGCGTTGTAAGCATACAACCGGTTTCATCGATAACCGCATCCAGCTTTTGAGAGCTGAAACATTCATAAACATCAAAGTGTCCACTACTCAAATTGTCACCTGTGAATCTAAGATGTTTAATAGGCATTGGCAGTTCTCCAAAGGTGTAAAATATTTGGCCAGTTCGATACACTTGAAAGCGACAACCGAACAATTCAGCAGCAGCCATCAACTCACATGCAGAACCATTGGTGAAGGATTAAGCATTTCACTCTTCTAGTGCTCCTGTGTAGTATAATTATCTCCTGTACCGTCATCAGTCCACACCTTGAACCTGTCCCAGTCATTCAATAAATAAGACACAATGTTCCTCTGGATATCAAGAGTGAGCCTGATATGGCCGTGCAATACTGTATGTAACACAGAGAATGGAAAAGGCAGGCAGCATCTCCAGGCATGGAAACCACTCGGTAAGTGACAGTTCTTTGATCGATGGTGATCACCTCGATAGACATGTTAATTGGGGGAAGGTTGGAGCGGTAAAGGAAATGGGTACCTGAACAGTAAACTAAGTCTAAAATACCTACACAATAACTATAATCGTAATAAATGAACAATAAAACAGCGGAGAAGATGTGGATTAAATAAAAAGGCTGCAATTATCAGCAGGGAGACATGAATACCGTGGCGAAGCAATGAAGGGAATGAAGAGACCGGAGCGACGGCCGACCTTATATGGGCAGGCAGCCAATTACGTGGGAGGCGTGGGGATGGGGGAACGCAATGCCGACTCACACGGCAACCGAACTGCAGGCTATGGACGTATACTGTATATGTACATAAGTAGGATTCAGTTATGACCGTTACACATAGGATTTCGAAATGAAACTTGCTTAACTTTTGTAAGTAACCTGTAAGGAATGAGCCTGCCAAATTTCAGCCTTCTACTTACACGGGAAGATGGAGAATTAGTGATGAGTGAGTCAGTGAGTCAGTGAGGGCTTTGCCTTTTATTAGTACAGATAATTATTAATAATATTATTAACATAAACATATTCATGTACATAAATTAGGTAGATACATTTTAGGTACATCATTTTAGGCATAGTATTATGGTAGTATCTATTTCACTGTATATATTAATATACTGCTTTTAAATAAATTTATCATCCTTTATACAGGTGTGTACTTTTAGTTAACAGAGTGGCTTTTATTGTCTTGGGATGAAAAATAGCAAACATTTAGAGAACCACAAGAAGGTAAAAGACATGCATGTCTTTAATGGCAAATGAGCAAACTCAATGTATGCAAAATTGTTATGGTGGTATTGATTCATACCTGTTAATGTATAATCCAGTGCATGTGGCTGATTTAAGCCTGTAAAATCACAATTATGGCTAGGCTAGTACTCTATTTATGGATCAGATTTATGGTTGTTCAAAGCTGCTCCATAGTTAGACAGATGCAAATGTGAAGAAAATACAGGAAAGTATTGAGAAGGGTGGCAGCACAAGAAATTAAGAGAATCACCAGACACTATGAATGACTGGTAGATGGTGAAAACTCTAGCTTAAATACATTGTTAAATGTGGCTCTGGTAGATGTTCTGTAAATACAACTGCCAAATGTTAGCAGACCCACTTGCCAGTCGGAGTACCTCAAGTTGACTAAAGGGGTGAATCACAACAGTCTGGAGTAGCTATAGTATTTCTTTCTGTAGGCTGCTTCAGTTCAATTTCAGTCACAGTAAAAGGCTGTGATAAAGTAACAGAATGTGAACAGAAAAGTTTTCACTTGACCAGGCTGTTCAGCATAACAAATGTTGCCAAACTATTTTACATAATTTCTCCAAAATAACATCAAGTCGAGTTTTGAAGGCCCCTAATGTCCTACTCACTACCTCACCTTTTGCTCATTTATTCCATGTATCTGTGATTTCTATGTGGAGTCAGGTATTTGTATCATGTTCAGATTTGACAGTGTTTAGGAGGTGTCAAATAGAGAAAAGTATCTGCAGCAATAGTGAGGATGTAACATTGTTTAAATACTTTCCTGTTGCCATGAATTACCATGATTTGAACTTCTGTCAATTCATTTTAATTTTATACACTGTAGAATACTTTCTATAGTCCATTATTCCAAAAAGATAAAGCAAACAAGAATATATGTGAGAGTAGCAAAATGAAATACTGTATACTAAAGTAACGGAATAGTCCATTTGAATAAAACACAAATGTCTATATAAAATGAAGCATACATCTGAGAAGATGAATGATTGGTGCAGACAATGCAGAAGAATCAAGATCAGTACAATTATTAAATAAGTTTCAAATATGATAGTACACTTACAGGAATTGCTGGTTAAAATGTAGGAAAAGAATGGCGAGTACTTTTTAAGCATCATTGAATGGTGATTACAAAAAGAGCTTCATGAGCATTGCTTTATAGGTGCATGACCCGACACAGACTGACAACGGAGGCATGTGAAAACAAAAATAATTATTTTTCTTCACCTATGGGGTGCGTCTTCCCCGTGTTCCACAGGCAGTACAGAATCCCAAAAGCACACTAAACAAAACAAAGCACCCACAAAAAAGAACTCTACCTTCGCCACCACTCCTTTTGACTCTCACTCCGGACTGGTGGCTCCTGACTCCCTTTATAGTCCACCCGGAAGTGCTCCAGGTGTTTGATGACAGATTTCCAGCTGCACTTCCGGGTGCAGCATCCCAACAGGGATGGGCTCCAGAGTAACACAATTGTGGCATTGATGCAACCCAGGGGCTGCCACCAAGTGTTCTGGGGGACGTAATGTGCATCCCATGACTGCTCACCAGAATCCAGTGTCAAAGGGGTGTCCCGGCCGGACATGAAACCTGGCCGTCCGCCGCAGCATGTGTAAGGACAGGGTTTTGCAGAGATGGAACTACAAGACCAAATGAATGCTGAATGAAAGTTACACATTGAATCCTTGAAATTGTGGGAAGGCTGGTGCCAGAGTATCTTGGATGTTTGAGAGATAATTGTGTGGAATGGAAAAATGACATCAACATTTTATAATAATAACTAGCTGTGCTACGCATCTAACATGGGTTGAAATCTAAATAATCAACATAGACCTCTGTATTAGCATTTGTAGTACAGCATGTAATGCATACGTGTCTGTCATATGCCAATTGGTATGGGATTCATAAAAGCAATGTTAACGTTTGTGATGCACTATCTATTGGAATGACAGAGACGTAGCAATTGGACAAACACAAAGACAGACACTCAGACACTTATCCTTAAGTATGAATATTGAATATGGATAACTACGTATAGAGCACTTTTAACTGTATATTATGTATATAAAGATAAAAATAGATACTGAGATAAAAATAAATACAGATGACTGAAATGATAATGATAATTAAATTAAACTGTGAAATACAAAAATCACATTAAAAATTAAACACAAGTACAGATTTTTCCTGCAAATAATGAAGGAATAATGTATCTATGTCAACAATAGAGGATTGGAAAACATAAACCACCAGGAAGGCAAAAACCTAAAGAAAATGAGATGCTTGGGACCCACAGTCTCCAGTAATCCAAAAATATCATGTGTTGTTGACTTAAGCCAAATGTCCACCCTGTCCCTTATGGGCATTTTACATTTACATGGTCTAAGTCAATATAATTTATGAAGTTATAAAACTGCAGTGATCCTGGGTGATGCCAGTTTTCATAAGACAACAGTTGCAGCAGCAGGACCTCCCCCCAAAAAAGAAAAAAAGAGAACAGAGTCAGTAACTGTTATATTTTGGCCAGTGTTTCCCTCCCGGCTTTTTTTTTAATGTTAATATTATTTATTATTTAGATTTTTTATGTCCAGTGATCTTTTGTTATGTGCTTTGTGTTTTGTGGATGGTTCCTTAAGAAGCGGGACCACCTGTTCATCACCGTCAAGGGACTTCCCTCAGCCTTATAAAGGCAAGGACATCCCACAGTCCCTTGGGGTTCATTGAATGTGCTCATGGTGTGGTCAGTTTCTTGGATTTGTGATGTTTCTCGATTTAAGAATTACCAGATTTTGGACCTAATGCTATGCTTCTGAATTCTTATTCTGTATTTTTGATTGGGACTTGTTTGCCTTGGATTGTCATTTCCTTTTCTGTGCCTTTTTTGCTCTTTGAAGCTTCATGGCTTTTCTGTAAATAAATCTTTTATTTTCAAAAATGTCTTTTTTGTTACATAATATCATATAGGAAGCAAGTGCAGTTAAATTATTTGTATGGTATTAATTACACTTGGCCTGTGTCAGAACTTTATCAGCAGAATTTATAACTTGTCTTAAGAATTGATGCCACATCCTGGAATGGCAATGAAACCTGTGTCATATATATGAGAATTCACTGAGTAAAGCTTTGGACACACTTGTGTAGCCTTTGGTCTTCTGGTTTAATTCTGCAGTAACAAATGTGCCAAGCAAAATATATCAGAGTAAAAGCATCAATTTGCATTTGAAAATGTAGGTGAGTAAAAGCGAAAGTAGCCAGAAAATGATATACTCAAGCAGAAATATTCTCAAAGAATACTGAAGAAGAGTAATGAATTATTTCTACTTTATTGCCATATAACTGCCTGGAAGTGAATGTTGTTCCAAGCTTAAAGGCTCTTTCAGGTCCTGTGGCCTCTGAGTGTGGAATTGGGATGTGGCTGCTGGACAGGGTCCCATATGGCGGAAGAAGGAAAGACTAGAGGTATGAAAAGAAGTACAATTTGTTTAAAAGGCGAGCAAGATTGAGTGTTAAAGTAGTGGGTAAGTTTATTAGTCCTCCCAAACAGGACACATATGAAACCTAAGCATGCAAACATGCAAACTCCACGCAGGGAGGACCTAGGAAGCAAACCCGAGTCTCCTAACTGCGAGGCAGCAGCGCTACCCACTGCACCATCGTGCCACTTGCCTTATGTTTTGATGTAATTATTTCTGTGCTAAAGTCACCCTATTTGATTTTAGTATTGCTACTTCTGGAGCCACCCTAAGATTAAAGGAGGTTCAGACCAACTCCCCACACAGCCTACCTGAGCAGTGCAGCAGCATCCTCCGGAACTTAAAGGGATCTTCCTGAAATAGCACCATTTCACTCAGCCATCTTCATGTTATTAGCTTCCCCTGAAGTCATCTACAAGCGAAAGTAGTAAAAGTACAATACAACAAAAATGGGCTGCATCTGCCAGGGTTTAACAAAATTAATAAACTTGCCAGAGACACAATTACAGAAATACACGAAACGAAAACATGAAGCACCACACCAACAGCATTTCAATATTTTACATAATTTACTGACATTGTGGCCACCAGGGGGCACTCCAGCCACCCAACCCCAACACAAACAGACTCTAAAGCACAAGTCTTTGCAATACACATTTTATTTTCAAAGGGAAACTCTTTTCTTTTTCTCCCTGTATGGCACAGTACCATAAACAGCATGCAGCACTTTCTTTTCTTTCCTTTCCTCCCCTCTCCTCTCCTTTCTGCCTCCACTCCTCAACTGGGAACTTTCGTCCCTATTCCTCCCAACTCTGGCTTCTCAGGTGAAGTGAGAAGGCTCCCTTTATGCTGCACCTGGGAGCATTTTGGGTGGATCATCAACGTTATCTGGAAGAACTCCCAGGTTTGTTGGAAACCCAAAGTAGGGCTCTGCAGCTCCCCCCTGGCAGTCCCCACAGAACCCAACAGGGCTGTAGAGAACTCCAATTCCCAGCATGCCCTGCAGAAATCTATGGAGCCACAGCAACCCCGTGGGTTGGGGTTATGGCTGCCCTCTAGTATTCCAGGGGAGACATTGTCCTGTGCACATCTGCTCCCCCGTCCTTCCCATCCATCAGAATAAATAGGAGTGCATGTAACATTTATGACAAATAGGTGAAGCTCCTTACTTGTTTTATTAATAATATCACCTTCTACTTTTTAAAATTCGACTTTCATACTTTTCATTCTGTTGCAGTTACAATAATTTATATCTAACCCTTTTGTCCTGTTAATTTTCATTCCACAGCAAATATATAAATAATGAACTTCTTTTCTATTATATAGTGAGAGATTAATTAATTTACATGTGTCTGTATAGGCATCCATGAAGGCCAATCGGTATTCAATGTCTCTGTCGTCTGAGTATTTAATGAGCTTTGCACTCATAGAAGTCACCTGCTTATTAAATATTCTTTTATGTATATTGTGGTCCATGGCCGGCTTTGTATCCCGGCCAATACCCCCAGGCCGCCAGAGGGAGCCCTCACAGTGGCATGGAAGGTCTCCGAATTCCAGCGGAACCTCATGGACATTGTAGTTTTTATGGACAGCACTGCTGGATACCATGGGGGCCGCCAGGAGCTGCTGTAGGAAGGCTTGGGGAGTGTTATTTGCCCTATAACCCAGAAGTTCATCAAAGGATGAGCGACGGGCTTCCGGAGTGAAGAAAAGTACTTTTTACCTGACCCAGAAGTGATACAGGATCACATGGACTGGGGATTGGGAACACTTCCGGGTCAGGGAATATAAAAGGACTGTGGGAGCTCCCAGATGGCGAGCTTAGCTGGGTGGTAGGAGGGCAACGCGTCTGGGAGCTGGAGGATTGGATTATTGATTGTGTTATTGGTTATTTATGAAAAGTGTGGAGTGGAGGGTGCTTAGTGCACATTATTATAATAAAAAGAATAATTGTAGCACTTTTACCAGGTGTTTGGCGTGGTACCTGAGGGTTCAAGGGAGCGCTTGTGCCCCAACTGCTACAATATTTAATTACTACTTATTGTTACCTTGCTTGTTTTCCATTTTTTATACATTCTTTCTTTTTGTTTTCACTTTTATGCTTTATCATTTTCTGAGAAAGGTCTTTGTTCCCACAGAATTCTAAAATTCTAAAAAGCTCCTAGTTAAATATCAGTAGCACTGCCACATAGCTCTTTCTAATTTATCTGTGCTGCTGTTTTGTTTTATTGTCCTGATATGGAAACTGAGGCAGCACTAATCAGCAGCACTTTACTGTGATTGTTTTGGCTGTACTGGAAGCCTTTTAAAAGGACTACAGAACAAGAAAAAGAAGACAATTACCAAACTTATTTCTTCTAAAAAGACTTTGCCAGGTGCTTGGTGGTAAAATGCACAGCTTGGAGAAGACTGGCTGGTCATCATTTTGGAGAGGTTCACAGTGGGCAAGAGGACCACCTCAAATGGCGTGTCGAGCTTGAGAAGGACCCTTTCTAGATGGTGGGAATGGAAGCTCCTCAATGATAACCTGGTGAGCCAACATAATTTTTCATTAGAACAATCCAGACAAGAACAGACCATTTGGGCCAATAAAACTCGCCAGTCCCATCCACTTAACTCTTCCAAAATAGCAGCAAGTCTAGGTTTGAAGGTCCATAAAGTTGTACTGTCTACCACACATACACTAGTTGTTAACTTATTCCAAGTGTCTATGGTTCTCTATGTAAAGAAAAATTTACCCTTTACAATTTTCTAAATGTGTCCCTGTGTTCTTGATTAACTCATTTTAAAATAACAGTCTCAGTGCACTGTACTAATTTCCTTCATAATTGTAAAAACTTCAATCATGTCACTTTGAAATCTTATTTTTGCTTAAACTGAAAAAGCTCAGATCTTAATAATCTTTCTTCATAATTCATTCTCTGGAATCAGCCTAGCTGCTCTTCTCTGAACTTTTTCTAGCGCTGCTATGTCATTTTTTGTAGCCTGGAGACCAAAGCTGCACACAGTACTCCAGATGAGGCCTCACCAGTACATTAAAAAGCTTGAGCAAAACCTCTGTGGACCTGTACTCTACATATCAAGATGCTATATAACCTGTTAGCCTTCTTAATATCTTCTGAACCCTGTCTGGAAGTTGATAGTGTTGAGTCTACTTCAACTCCTAAATCCTTCTCATAATCTGGATTTTCTATTTTTAGACCTCCCATTGTTTATTTGTACCTAACATTTTTTACTTCCTTCATCTAATACTTTACTTTTACTGACTTTAAATTTCATCTGCCACAATCTGCCCAAGTGTGTATGCTGTCCCAAATCCCTCTGTAATAATTCAGCGGATTTGAGATTATCTGACAATCCACCATCAGGTATACCAAGACATGTTGGGCAACACTATGCTTCCAATTTTGTGGAAACAGTTTAGGGAAGGCCCTTTTCTATTCATGTTTCTGTACCCCAGTGCACAAAGCAATGTCCATAAAGACATGTTTGGATGAGTTCATTGTGGGAGAACTTGACTGGTGCACACAGAGCCCTGACTTATACCCCATCAAACACATTTGGGATGAGCAGAACTGAGATTGCAAACCTGGCCTTCTTGTCCAACATCTGTACCTGACCTCATAAATGTTCTACAGAATGAATGAGCACAAATTTCCACAGAAACAATCCAAAATCTTGTGGAAAGCCTTCCAAGAAGAGTGGAAGCAAGGAGACACCTGTAGAGACGACCAACTCCATATAAAGTCTATGTATTTGAATGCAGTGTCATTGAAGTCCCTGTTGGTGTAATGGTACGGGGTACATTGAGAGCGTCTGCCTTTTTGATATTTTTACCTCAACCTTAGTAGGAAGAGAAGTGTAACAGGTCATCCTTTGTCAGCAGTAGGTTACACGCAGATTGGCTTACTGTACCAAAACAATTATCTAAAATTTTAAAAACATGTCCCATCCTTGCAATTACAAAAAACCATACAATTGCTGGGCCTCGGTTACAATAAAGGCCCACAACATTTGACCTGCTCAGCCTTTGTCACATTATGTGATTTCTAGTCGTGGGATTTGTCAGATTTGTCAACCAGTCGCTGATCTCAATACCAGGTCATGTCAATGTAAGTAATGCAAACCACTGGGCATCTCAGATTTACCAACCGAGTGCCGATCTTTCAGTACAGTCATGTTAATGCCTTTATCTGACAGTGTGCTAACTGACAAGAGTCAGCCTTGTAGGAAGGTTAATAGCTGTGGCAAGTTCAGCCTCAGTTTCTGCCCTTTTCTTCTTTTTTCCATTCTGTTGTGGTAAACTTAACATCAGAAAGAAAAGTTTCTCTTCTGTTTGTGAGGTCCAAAGCCCACAAATTCCTTATTCCTTGTTGTTGTCTTCTATGCAGTATGTTTTTAGATGAACATTCATTGTTTGTCAGCTATCATACACACGGAGATAGCCACTATGACTAAAGACAAAATCAAACCTGTCTGCTCTTATTGGAACAAGTCATAGACTAGTTGGAATGTCACTGGGCATGTCACATCAGGTGACCAGCTTCATGGGATCAGGACACAGACTGCTTCTGACTCGCTACGATTATGTAAATGAATTCTACAAATGAACATCAGTGGAAAAGTTGTGTAATGTGACATAGCCTTTAGACTTTTGAAATGTAGTCCCCCTTACCCTTCAACTGTCTGATATTGGAGAAGAAAATGGGCCTGAGTATCAAGAACTCTGATAACTGTTATGCTCATCTCTAAATTTCCAATGGCATTTCTTAACATGGATTGTATGTTGAAAAATTCTTTGATTCAGTAAAAAACAAGTTTGTGTTTTGATTAGCTTTTGTTGTTGCCATTTTGCTTTTGAGATAGTACTTTAAGCATTTTCCAGCACTGAATCTGATCTATTCGTTGAGCTATCACTCCTTACTGGATACACACAGTGCTTTAACAATCAAAACTTAAAATCTGCGAAATTAATAGGCATCTGCACAGGTTTAAGCGTACCTTTTTTTTTTTTTTTTACAAATATGACTTTGGTTGACAATGACCGGGTGTTTATAACTCCCATATACTGCATATTAAAATAATAAACCTTGGTATGAAAATGGAACACTACATAAAAACAAGAACAACCAGATGAATGCATATACATAAACATTCCAGACTTGTTGAGTTTTGCATTCTGGAGCATCACTTCCTTCCTGTGGACCAGATGACCACCAATCTTATTCATTTTTATTGGCCTCAACTGCTGGATTTTCATCTGAGGGGAGTGAATAAATGAAGAAAGTGAAACTGCATTAGTTTTGGTCCATAAAAGCTGACACAAACAGAATAGTAAATTTCATATAGAGAAGCAAATGATGAGACCTAAAAAGTTACAAAATATTTAAACATACACAATTATGTTGTTTGCTACTGGAAATTAGTGGGAATTTCATTAATCAAAAATGTAGTGTAGCTACTGAAGTTAAGAATTGCATTCTTTACCAATAATGAATGTTGTAAAATACTTAAAGTACTGTTAGCAGTAGTTACCTTTAATACATAATTAAAGACTACATTTTAAAATAAGCAAATGAGGCAGTCACATGCCAAGTATTCAAATGAAACAGGGAAAAAAAGATTTTGAGGTTATTTCCAGGCTGAAAATAAGAAGAGGTACTTTGGCAGTACAGCCTTCATCTGGTGTGGAAGGAAAATCCGTTTACATACAGTATATAGGAGGGGGAAAGAAGGAAGAAAACCAGGGGACACAAAAACAAAAACCATGAAAAGTAGCCATCATACAAGAAGAAAAAATAAGACACTTCAACAAAAAATATTTGACAGGAAAGAATAAAAAAAAAACAAAAAAACAAACAAACAAAAAGCATCAGGCACCAATGTGCCAATATTGTTATTGGAAGTCCATGCACCCTTACTGAAATTTCAACCTTAGGTTATGTAATGACTGAAATGAAGGCAGGACATATTGGGTGAATTACAGCTTGAATTGCAGTGAGTTAGATGAAATCGTGGAAATATTTAGGAACTTCCCCAACTTACTAAAATGCATTGAAGTCAAAAGCGGAAGGAGAAACTGAACTAGTTTTGAATGGATTATAATGGTGTGGCTGTCTTTTAAGTGTCAATGAGGGCTAGGTAATTTCATGTCAAGTTATCAAACTTCAGAACCTCATCATCACAGATTTCAATGAAACCTGGCATGCTGATTTGGTCTTATGAGTACCCCATAGAACTGGGGGTGAGGGGGTATGGGAGATTATGACTTTGACTGGCTATGAGCCTTTCCATGGGAATATATAACTTAGGCAGGAAAGAAAACTTGGCATTTTACTAGGACAAAAAATTTTCTTTATGTAAAGAAACAAAAAACTACAAATGTCTTAATTCCTCTATGGGGACATTGTTTTCTCATTTGTAGAAATACTACAGGCAGGGCTAAAAGCATTAACGTCCTTAGTGTTAGACGCTGTAAAACAGCCGAAAAATTTTAGTCCCGAACATCACTCAAGCAACTGTATAGACATGTCTTGTGCAAGTGTTATACCTGAGGATTACCTGGGCTGTAAACGAGGCAACAGCATTAGTGCCAAGCCTTGCTCTGGAAATGGTACAAGCGTGTCTTGTGTAAGCAACAGTCCAGAGTGTTACCCAGGTAATGATGCAGACACATCTTTTCTTAGCCTCACAATGTCGTCTCATAAGAAATGTTTTTCAGCAGCCAAGGTGCTGCACGCTCTTAACAGTGATATGAGCAGTGATGATGAAGTGAATCTGTCTTCAGGCAGTGAAATCTCAACTGATTCTGAGGAACCCGAAAGAGGCGCTCGTGTTAATCACCTGTTCAAAAGCTGATTAGTCTGGAAAGAGTATCCGCAAGGAATCATGCTACTACTGTAATGACTATGAAATTGGATTGTGTATTTCACTGTGCTTCAAGATATGCCACGCATAAGCGACACATTTTGACAGTATATATGGTATTAGGATTATTTTTATTAGTATGATTTGTGCCATTATTATACTTTCCACACTTTCTTTGTACTTTGTTTTTTGCATGTTTTACAGTAGAAAGATGAGATTTAATAAATATAGATTTTTTTCAAGCCAAAACACACAACGCTTTTTACAAGTTTTTTCATGAAAAACTGTAACGCTAAGGAGGCTGCACTATTTCAAAAGGCCCATCCTGGGGCAGCTGACTGAATGCTCATGAAATGGCTGCAAAACTCAGTTTCTCCTTTATTGACTTAGTTTCAAAGACCTTTATGTCACTGGACAAAATTGTAGTTAAAAAGATAAGTTTGGTATTTCCATGTTTGGTAAGTCCAAACTATTTCTTAGTATATCATGGTATACATTCATTTGCCACATAAAATTGCATTCTAAATTCAATACAATTATTAGCCTGCTTATGTGCTTTATAATGGAGGTGATGAAACAAGAGTCTAAATACAAAGAAAATTCTTAACTTACTAAATGCATCCTATTTTTCAAGCTATAAATGTTGAGTATTAAACTGTGTCTTGAGATACCAATGTTGTTTGGAGAAGGTTAATAAAAAAGCAAGGCATAAAACTAGTCTTTTGAAATGAAGCCATTTTAAAAGTAGACCTGCTGTGCACATCACGTAGTCAAACTACCCCATTTGCCTTCCGTTGTTTCAGCTCCACGGAGATGATCCTCACTATAGCCTGCACAATGGGGAGAAGGAATTTGGCCACTGGGCTATGGATTCACTTTGGAGATCATACCAATCACCGTTACTAGCATTATTGAATGCTGATGCCCAGATGTGAATTGCCGTTTCCATCCTATAGGCAATTATAACTGACAAAGGAACACTTGTCATTGCTTACATCATTTCAATATGCAGAAGCTCATTTATTTTGCAAAGATAGTGGCTGCTGGATTGACAATGCACATGAGTGCTTCACTGAGACATTTGCATTGTTGGCTCATGTTGCAAGACCGTCTCTTGTACTTTGACAGGATTAATTAATATCCCTATTCCAGTTAGGGCCAGGTATTTTAAGGCAGTGTAACTCGGTCACAGGAGTCCATGACAGTGTGCATGCGACCATCCCGATATACTCAATATTTGACCGAGACCTTCCATGCCATCATTATCACAAGCAAATTTTATATATATATATATATATATATATATATATATATATATATATATATATATATATCTATATATCTATATATCTATATATCTATATATCTATCTATATATATCTATATATATATATATATATATATATATATATATATATATAACATTATAAATATGATACGGTTATTAATTTAGCCACAATCCTGCGGACTACGCCAATTTTGTTTCCTTTAGGGGCAATAGCTCCCTAATTGGGATAAGTTCTTTGAAACTGCTGCGTTTTAAGTAACCAGAAACTATATGGATATAATGTAAAAGGCGATATCCCTCCTATAATGATACATCGGTAAAAATAACATAAGAGAAAAATAGCTTAGATTTCTTTAATGATGGCATTACAAACGGGAAGCCATGACAAACTTTATCAAGGTGGGATCTTGATAAATACAGCCTGCTATCTTTCGTCACTGCACTGAAAGGATGTTCCGGACGGATGATGATATCATCTGTCCGTCGGCTTCGAAGTGTTTGACTGCTTGTCCACGTATTTATACTGTCTTCTCCACATGTAGGCCCTTCTTTGGTTTCCAAACAAGTAAAGGAGAGGATTCAATTTCATCTTTAAAATACAGGAATAGTTTCTAAATGCTGACTAGCCCCTGTGTGCTAACTTTGGCCTGGATATGTGAATGAATTTATAAAATAATTTCTTGTACAGAGCACATGACATTAAACTTACATTCGTGTTACAACAGTGTACACATGTAGCACGCAATCAAGTGACAAGAAGTAAACGGATATTATAGGCATCCATTTAATCCATCCAACACTCTTATCCAGGGGCCGGGTGTGACGATGTGGGTTCTGGCTCCACGCTCCCATGGCTGTTTGGGAACCCTTGAACCCAACACCGTCGATAATGAAACCGAGTGAGCTAGTCAGTGAAGGCAAATAACTGAGCATCTGAGCAAGGGGATGGTTAAAAGTGAAACAGTGCTTTTATTAAAAACAGTCCATCAAAACAAAAGTGTCCACAAATAAATAGTGCAGTGTTTCCAAGTTCAAATAAATAATCCATTAAAAGAACACGTGGAGGTTAAAAATCAATAGAAAAAACAATCCTTTAAAACGAGAGGTAAAATCTTCTTTAGGAAGCAATCTTTAAAACAATAACAAATCCGGTGCATAGTTTCTATTAGCGTCTCACCTGCTTATCCTGTTAGGGCTTAGCTGCAGGCAAGACGCTCTCTGCAGCTGCCCTTCTACAACACACATTCAAGACTGACCTCCCGATCCCTGGCTCCGGTATGGCACTCATCCCAGCCTCGGAGAACTTGGTTTCCACCAACGGCCAGGTCG
Organism: Polypterus senegalus; assembly: GCF_016835505.1. Classification (NCBI taxonomy): domain Eukaryota; kingdom Metazoa; phylum Chordata; class Cladistia; order Polypteriformes; family Polypteridae; genus Polypterus; species Polypterus senegalus. The sequence goes on from NW_024377902.1 coordinate 39,765, forward strand.
CCCACGTTGGGGATTCCAACCACCAAGTCTCCCGACTTCTGCTGCCTTTCCGTGGCTTCTCTGCGGCCAGTCGCCTTCCTTGGTCACTCCCGCTACCTGATCGCTCAGCAGGGCGACATCTAACTCAAGCGCCTGGGTGTAGGCCCAACACCCCAGGCCCTCGCAGCTACCCGTGGCGCTCGTTCGTTCGCTCTCTCTCTCTCTCTCTTTCACCGACCTGCCTCCTCATCTGCTCCCGGTAACCTCCGTCCTCTTTCCTTTCCTTTTTCTCTCTGATCGTTCCTTTCCCCCCCCCCGACTCGCGCTTCTTTTTTATAACGTGAGGGGCCATCACAGCTGTAGCATTAGCCACGGGAGCAATCACGAATGTGGGCAGTTCCTCACCTGTGCACACGGTGAGAAACGCCCACATCGACGACTGCCCCGCGGCTCGCTACAACATCGCCCCCCCTCACGAAGCTGCCTCCGGTGCGGTGATTATTTAAAAATGGCCTTTGCTCAGTGAGCTGTGGACCCATAACACCACACCGGGTCATCGATCACAAGGTTTCAGCAATACTTGGAAATGGTCCCAGTCTATCACAGGGCAAACACACATACACATATAGGCTAGGGCAATTTAGCAATGTCTATTCATCTACATTTAATCAATTTAAGTTTAGTAAGTTTAGTACAGATAACCATAGGCCGAGTAGTTGGAACAGAGCAGTAATTCCTGCCTCACTGCACCAGGGTCTGCACTGAGTTTTATACTGTATGTGTATTCCCGGATTGATTGGTATGAGTGAGTGCAAGTGAGTTTACTAACTCAAACACAATATCCTAAGTTCATTACTTACCAACTCCTCAACAAAACTGATTCATCATGCATTAAAAATGTCTCCTCTCAATTAAAGGCTTAGTTTTAACTGTGAAGTTGATTACAGAAGCAGAGCCTTCCTAGAAGTGTTTAAGGGATAAGTGCTGCGAGACATGAAATGTGAGTGTCTTTTGCTCTTTTGCAGAGTCTAGAACTGCCCACAAAATGCTGAGGATGACGCGTTTGGTTTTTTTCTTAGCCAGTCTTGCCTGCTTTAAATCAAACCCAAAGATAGGTTTGTGGCTGTTTCAATTCACCAGCAGGATGAGACTATATAGGGCTATTTTGTTTAGCAGTACCATCACATGCTGTTCTGACTTAAGCATTAATGTCCATTTACTCTAAACAGCTAGCACCCAGAGCTTAACAAATCTATTCCTGTTGTTGAGCTACAAATCTGCTCTCAATTAAAGGCTTAGTTTTAACTGTGAAGTCAATTAAAGAAATGGAACCTTCCTAGAAGTGTTTAAAGGATAAGTGCTGTGAGACTTGAAATGTGTCTATTGCTGTTTCAGAGAGTCTAGAACTGCCCACAAAACACAGAGAATGACGTGTTTGGTTTTATTTTGAAGCCAGTCATACCTGCTTTAAATCAAACCCAATGATAGGTTTGTGGCTCTTTTAATTCACCAGCAGGGTGAGATTATATAGAGCTATTTTGTTTTGCACTCCCGTCACATGCCGTCCTGTTTTAAGCATTAATGTCTGCATTTACTCTAAAGAGCTAGAACCTAGAGCTAAACAAATCAATTCCTGCTGTTGAGCAACACATCTCCTTTCAATTAAAGGCTTAGTTTTAACTGTGAAGCTGATTGCAAAAGTGGAGCCTTCCAATAAGTATTTAAGTAATAAGTGCTGTGAGACATGAAACGCCAGTGTCTATTGCTCTTTCGGAGTCTAGAACTGCCCACAAAACACTGGTGATGACACGTTTGGTTTTCATTTGAAGCCAGTCATGCCTGCTTTAAATTCGATTCAGCAGCAGGATGAGACTATATAGGGCTATTTTGTTTTGCAATCCTGTCACATGCCGTCCTGTTTTAAAAAAAAAAACCCATCAAATCGAGTTTTGAAAGTCCCTAAAGTCTTACTGTCTACCACACTACATGGTAGCTTATTCCAAGTGTCTATCATTCTTTGCGTAAAGAAAAACTTCCTAATGTTTGTGAAATTTACCCTTAACAAGTTTTCAACTGTGTCCCGTATTCTTGATGAACGTATTTTAAAATAACAGTCTCAATCCACTGTACTAATTCCCTTTAGAATTTTAAACACTTCAATCATGTCACCTCTTAATCTTCTTTTGCTTAATCTACATAGGCTCAGCTAATTTAATCTTTCCTTAAAATTCAACCCTGGTCACCTTGGAATTAACCTAGTCGTTCTTCTCTGAACCTTTTCTTGTGCTGCTATGTCCTTTTTGTATCCTGGAGACCAAAACTGCACACAGTACTCCAGATGAGGCCTCACCAGTGTATTATAAAACTTGAGCATAACCTCCTTGGACTTGTACTCCACACACCATGCTATATAACCTAATATTCTGTTAGCCTTCTTAATGGCTTCTAAACACTATCGGGAAGTCGATAGGTTAGAGTCTACTATAACTCCTAAATCCTTCTCATAAGGTGTACTCTTGATTTTCTGACCACCCATTGTGTATTCAAACCTAACATTTTTACTTCCCATGTGTAATACTTTACATTTACTGACATTAAATTTCATCTGCCACAAATCTGCCCAAGCCTGTCTGCTATCCAAGTCCTTCTGTAATATAACAGATTCCAAATTATCTGCTAATCCACCTATCTTGGTATTATCTGCAAACTTGACAAGCTTGTTTCTTATATTCCTATCTAAATCATTTATACTGTATGTATATTAAAAATAGCAATGGCCCTAGCACTGAACCCTGTGGAACACCACTCTTAACATCGGCCAGTTCTGATGAGGTTCCTCAAACCATCACTCTCTGCTTCCTGTGTCTGAGTCAATTCTGCACCCATCTAAAAACAGCACCCTGAACTCCCACTTCTTTTAATTTGATGCACAGCCTCTCATGTGGCACCTTATCAAACGCTTTCTGAAAGTCCAGATAAGTAATATCATATGCTCCACTTTGATCATATTCTTTTGTTGCCTCCTCATAGAATTCCAGCATGTTTGTAAAACATGACCACCCTCTTCTGAACCCATGCTAACTGTTCAGAATAACTCCTGTCCTTGCCATGTGTTGCTCAATCTTATTGTTAATAATTCCTTCCATTAATTTTTCTGTGATGCATGTTAAGCTTATTGGTCTATAGTTGATTGGATCTGCCCTGTCACCCTTTTTATATAATGGGATGATATTTGCCATTTTCCAGTCCTTCAAAATCTCTCCAGTGTGCAGTGACATCTTAAAAATATGTGTCAAGGGTTTATATATATATTCACTAGCCTCCTTAAGAGACCCAGGTTTGCTTCCCAGGTCCTCCCTGCGTTGAGTTTGCATGTTCTCCCCGTGTCTACATGGGTTTCCTCCGGGTACTCCTGTTTCCTAGCACAGTCCAAAGACATGCAGGTTAGGTGCATTGACGATTCTAAATTGTCCCTACTGTGTGCTTGGTGTGTGTGTATGTGTGCACCCTGCAGTGGGCTGGCGCCCTGCCCAGGGTTTGTTTCCTGCCTTGAGCCCTGTGTTGGTTGGGATTGGCTCCAGCAGACCCCCGTGACCCTGTAGTTAGGATATAGTGGGTTGGATAATGGATGGATGGATGGATGGATGGATAGCCTCCTTAAGAACTTGAGGGTAAATATTATCTGGACCTGGGGCCTCGTGTATAAACGGTGCGTACGCACAGAAATGTTGCATATGAACGATTCTGCATTCAAATGCGATGTATAAAACCTAAACTTGGCATAAAGCTTTTTCCACGATACCTCATACTCTGTCGTATGCAAGTTCTCCGCTCAGTTTTGCAGACTGCCAGCACCCAGCGTCAAAGCAATGCTACTGTTCCTGTGTGGTTTATCTTTCTTTTTCAGATGCACATCCCTGACGCGGCTTTATAAATGCACTGAAATTAACCGCATATTGTTTATTAGTTTAAGGCATCTGATTGTAATTAACCTGTAACAATATAATGGTCCAGAGAGTGGTCAAACTATTCTAAATACCATAGCTGCTTGAGCGTTGTTACTCTCACTGCATCTTCTTCTTCTTCTTTCAGCTGCTCCCATTAGGGGTTGCCACAGCGGATTATCTTTTATCATATTACTCTCAATGCACCACTCAGAACAGCTGATTGGAAAGAGAATTATTGGTAAACAGCATCAAGCACACGCTGCCTCAGCCATGCTTCCTATTTGAACTGCTGCTCACACGGCAAACGCTTCAAAACCTTTCCTCTGGACCGCATGATTCAGAAACAGTTTCATCCCAAGAGCTCTAAATGCACTCTATCAGTCCATCAACTGCTCCTTGTAGAACTGTTTGTACTTATAAGTACAGTTACCTCACTGTAAACTTGTGATACAGTTATAATATTGCACAACCTGAGCCACTTTATAAAGCGTGTTTACATATGATAACATTATCATTTTTAAGATGAAATGCAGCAAAATGTTTATTATATTATACAGATAAAACTTTAACTTAATTTAAATAATCTATATTGTTAATAATTAAAGGACACGGTTCACGGATTGTTCCTGCCTCGCACTGTATGCTTCACTGGGACTGGCGTGAAGGAGAGAATAATTAAACATGTACTACTGCTAAACTGGAAGAATCCTAACTCTCCTCTTTTAAGTTAGTGGAAACTGAAATTGGAAAAATCAAATACTCAGTTAGAGGATCTGTACAGATTTTTTTCAAAACATGGCTGGATCTAATCAATAATATTTTAGAATAAGCTCTTAAAGAACTGAGGAAGCAATTATTTCCATTTCTTTTCTTCTCCATTCATCTCTATTGGCCTATCAAACTCATCAATTTAGGTATGTTTACAAGCCTTAAGTTTTACTCCATTGACCATGCTCTCTTTCTCAGGGGTGGGGTTCAACTTGTTCTCAATCCTATTTTTTGTAAAAATTGATCGATTTGTATGTAATGATTACAATAAAATTAATAAAAAAGCTCTAGGAGATATTTCAATGTTCTAAAGTTTTGAAGAATCAGTTATCCAGATGCGCTTAAAGTTTTGAAGAAAAG
>NW_024377903.1:0-22287 GCF_016835505.1 Polypterus senegalus
AAAATGGCTTTCCATCCTGAGATATTCGTCATGGATGTCAATTTGAAGAACTGTGAAAAAAATGAATGGACTTTTTAATGCTAGAGGCCTTTTCTCTTTCTTATCACTTACAATAAGTGAATATTTTTTTTTAGCAATTTTAAAAGTTTGTACAAAGATAAGTATGGATCAAAAACACACAAAAACCTTTTTAAAAACAAAAGCAATTTCTCCCAGCACTGTAAAAAACAGCAAAAAATTCATTCACCTACCTATGGTAAAACCTATTTCTGTTCCTTAATATCAGACTGCAGCACAGCAATCCTATGTCAGCTCCTTCCCTAGCAACACCATTGTTTATTATCTGACTTTCATGACTATGAAAATCTCCAAATCGCTCATTACAGCTTGTCTTTGAAATGGAAGCTGCTTAATCATCTAATGTGCCATTTGGAAAACAGTATGGGCACTGCTTTGCATACAGTTTAATTTTGTAAACTAAAACAATTATGGCTTACTTTAACAGTAAGTTAATACTTAACATACTGATATACTATTAAGTACTGATGTTGGTACTGCAACTCTGGCTTCTACAGAACACATAAACCGACACAACCTGGTTGCCAGCTATATGTATTGATCAATCTGTGAAATGCTAGATGGACAGATGCCTTAAAAGTGGTACCAGCACATCCTGGGGCTTTCATCAGCATAGGTGGACTACCATCATGTAGCGCATAGCAGCGCAAACCGATTGTATGATTTCAGCTAATCGTCCTGATATGATGGTTCATTGCAATGCCAGCTGATCAACATAGCACTTCTAAATGACGACAATATCATGGTCAAAGAAGCTGAAAAGCAGAAGTCATATAAAGATCTATAGGTCAAGATCCGCAGAATGTGAGGCACCAAGACTAGAGTTGCGCCTGTAGTGTTGGAGTTCTTGGTACCATGAGGAAAGGATTCAACAAGAATCTGATGGAGCTGCCAGGTTACTACTCATTCCAAGAAGTGCAGAAGATTGCACTGATGAGAATAGCTCAAATTCTTCACAAAGTGCTGAATTAAACCTTGGATCCCTTGCCAGAACATGTCTACCTCAGCTGCCCTTGACAAATTACTGAGATAAATAATAATCATAATAATAAAAAACTTGAGTACAAAGCAAGACACAACAAAGTGACAACAATGATACATTGGAACATCTGCAAAAAATATCATTTGCCTGCCGCCAAGAACTGGTGAGACCATAACACAGAAAAGTGTTTGAAATGCCATGGAACATATTAATTAAAGCAGACAAGCATCTACCACACAATACAGTGTGGACAGTACACTGTCTAAAAAGAAGAAGGTGTGAATAGTAGACATGGCAAAACTGACAAATATTATAGCTAAGTTGAAGAGAAAAAGCTGGATAAGATCACAAAATACAAAGACCTGCAGATCAAGACTGGGTGACTCAGTAACAAGTAAGCAGCTGCTTCATTTGTAGTAGCTGATACTCTTGGTGGAATCTCAAAAGATCTAGAGCACCAATTTAACATCTCAGATATTAACCATCCATCAGCTGCAGAAGGCAGCACTGCTGGAACCTGCCTATGCCCTGTGATGATAACCCTGAATGTCTCAGAATCTAGGAAAGGATCTAATATTTAGTACATACCACTATTATTATTATTTTTGTTATTATTTTATTTGTATAACACATTTCATAGAGTGGAGATAGGTCAGAGTGTTTTACTAAAATTATGATTTATGATTTTAAGAAAAAAAAATGTATCACAGTTAAAACAGATACTGTCGAAATATGATGAGGACAAAATGACATGAATAGTTAGTAAAGCAATCATCCTAAACTTCAAATTGAAGTGTACATAGTAATTTAAAAGTTTTACCATAATTATGGTCATATGGTAATAAAGGAGAAAGAGAAATTAAATATCAGAAGTTAGGTTCATGGGGAAAATAAACCTCTGCTGGTTGGCAATTTATAGTCATCCAAGTATACAAAGTATTTTTGACCTCGCTCAATGGCCACATTACCCTTCTTGAGCACACTGTATTACAGAATACAACAGAAATATTCCCTTCATACCAAAGAAAGTTTCCAGAGTCCTGCTGGTAAACTTCAAAAATAATGTAGTTGTATAGTTCTTGATGGGTTAACACCTGATATCATGCTGTCACAATTTTATTACACATAAATGGTTGTCATACAATTGCAAAATGTGAACAGCCAAAACAATTTTTCATTGTAAAATCTAAAAAACATTACTGCTCATCTATTATGTAATATTAGACAGACTAATCACACCATTTAAAAAAATATTGGCCTACAATATTTTACTACTGAAATTAAAACATTAAGTCTTGTACTAAATTAACCATATTTTCTTTCTCTTTTGGTTACCCTTAAGTAAACATTGAATAACAATAACAATTTAAATTTATCAAAAACTACAGTTATGCATGGCATTTTATATACCTTAAAGTCCCTTTTTTAATCGTTGGATGCTCCATGTAATTTCACCATTGACAATTCATACCACTGACAATACAGTACATGCATGAGTTTAGACTGTTGTGTCTTGCTAAACATTTACTGTATCCTTCACTAACAGTATAACAGGCACTTTATGGGAACATATACTTGACACAACTGCAAATATATATATATATATATATATACAGTATATACTAGCAGAATACCCGCGCTTCGCAGCGGAGAAGTAGTGTGTTAAAGAAGGTACGAAAAAGAAAAGGAAAAATAACGTAACATGATTGTTAATGTAATTGTTTTGTCATTGATATGAGTGTTGTTCTCATATCTATCTATATATATATATATATATATATATATATATATATATATATATATATATATATATATATATATATATATATGTCACAAGAACGAGACATTGACAGATAAAGAGTTGGGGCAGCCACCCGTATATTGTGGTATCCTGGCTGCAAAAGTCGTTTTCTTTTAACAAAATACAGAGCACTGAAGTGCACACAACCGAGTCCAAAGCAAGACTAAAGAAACAAAGAAAAAGGGGCAGGTTTTAAAGGGGGAGACAGGAAGTGAGGTCGTATGGATCCGGCACGTGGTCTTCCACCATTGGCTCGTAGCGGAGGTGACATCAGAGGGACTGGAGCTGGTGTGGCCGACTTCCATTGGCTCAGTCCCGGAAGTGATGTCAGGTGATCCAGGTGAAATCCCCCGGGGATGGTCTACAGGCAAGGGAGAAAAGAGTCAGTGCACTCTGCCACACCCGGCATGCCTCGAACTGCCTTCACTCAAGCCCTTTAGCTGCCTCCCATGCGCGTGTGTGACAAGGCCCCCTTAGCCCAGACCCGGCGGTCGGGCGACCTAACCGAGAGGTCGTGAACCGAGAAAGAGCATCAGCGTTGGCGTGGAGCGCCCGGCGATGAACGCGAAAACTTATGCGGCTGCAGGTCAAGAACCACCGGGTGACCCGCGGATTCGACTCCTTGTGGAGGGCCATCCACTGTAGGGGTGCATGGTCCGTGACAAGGGTGAATTCCCGCCCAACAGGTAGTACCTCAGCTGAGTAATCGCCCATTTAATCGCCAGAGCCTCCCTCTCCACCGCAGCATACCTGGTCTCCCGGTCCAACAGTTTCCGGCTCAGGAACATGATGGGGTGCTCCACACCATCGACGCTTTGGCTCAGCACGGCGCCCAGGCCTGTGTCCGAAGCGTCCGTCTGGAGGATGAAAGGCAAAGAAAAGTTAGGTGCCATCAAAACAGGTGTGGACGTAAGGGCCTGCTTTAAGTCACTAAATGCAGCGCCTGTTTTTTCAGTCCATACCACAATGTTCGGGGCCCTCTTCTTTGTTAAATCCGTCAAGGGCGCGCTCTCTCCAAAACCGGGTACAAACCGGCGGTAGTACCCGCTAACCGAAAGGCTTGGACTTGCCGCTTGGTTGTGGCGGGGCCATTTCAGAATGGCATCAATTTTGGAGCACTGTGGCCTTACGGTACCCGACCCACCAGGTAGCCTAAATATTTGGCTTCGCTTAATCCGAAGAAGCATTTCTTGGGATTAATCCGGAGCCCGGCCTCACCAAGTGTCCGTAATACCGCTTGGACATGCTGTAGGTGTTCCTTCCATGTGCTGGAATAGATGACCACGTCATCCAGGTAGGCAGCACTGTATGAGTTATGAGGCCGAAGCACTTTGTCCACCAGACGCTGAAAGGTTGCTGGAGCCCGTGTAACCCAAATGGAAGGACACGATACTGCCAGTGTCCGCTAGGGGTACTAAGCGGTTTTTCCTTCGGAGTCCGTTAAAGGAACCTGCCAGTACCCTTTGTCATGTCAAGTGTGGTCAGGTATTGAGCCTGTCCAAGCCTCTCGAGGAGGTCGTCCGCGCGTGGCATTGGATAAGCATCAAATTGGGAGACTTGATTAAGCCGACGGAAGTCATTGCAGAACCTCCAACTTCCGTCAGGCTTACCGACGAGCACAATGGGGCTGGACCAGGGACTATAACTTTCCTCAATCACACCTAGCTCCAGCATGCGCGATCTCAAGCTCCACTTCAGCCTTTTGCCTCGGGAAGGCGATACGGCGTTCTCGGACAACAACCCGGGCTCTGTCACGATGTTGTGCTCAATCAGAGAGGTCCTTCCGGGGTTCTCACTGACTACCTCCCGAACGGTCCGGATAACTGTTTCCAGCTCCTGCCGCTGTCTGGGACTTAAGTCCGTGCCGAAGTTAAGGTCGTGTGTGTGGCGAAGAGTGGCGGGGCTGGCGGAGGAGGGATCGGGGTCCCTGTCCTTCCACGGTTTCAGCAGGTTCACATGATAAACCGCTCCTTTGGCCGGCGATTGGGTTGACTCACCAAATAGTCGACCAGTCCCTTCCTCTCCTTAACCGTAGGGGCCCTGCCAGTGGGCAAGCAATTTAGAGTGGGAGGTAGGCACTAGGACCATGACCCGATCTCCGGGCGGAACTCCCGAAGAGGCGTGCGCGGTTGTAGTACGGGCCTGTGCTGCTTGAGCCTCCTCCATGTGACTTTTAAGGACAGGCGAATTTTTCCAAATCTATCGCGTAACTGCGCGATATATCCAGTATGTTTGTGGAGGGAAGAGCCTCTTCTTCCCAGCCTTCTTTCAAAATATCTAATATGCCCGAGGTTGTAGCCCGTATAGTAGTTCAAAGGGGAGAACCCGTGGAGGCTTGTGGGACTTCCGATAGGCAAAAGGACGAGGGGAGGAGCTGATCCCAGTTCCTTCCATCCTCGCTGACCACCTACGCAGCATTTGCTTGAGAGTTTGATTAAACCTCTCTACTAATCCGTCGGTTTGAGGATGATACACGAGGTCTTTAAATGCTTTATTTTCAGTAATCTGGCAGTCTCCTTGAGCGTTTCCGAGGTGAAGGGGTCCCCTGGTCTGTCAAGACTTCTTTGGGGATCCCCACGCTTGAATACCCTAGTAATTCCCGTGCGATGGCTTTAGAGGTAGCTGGCAAGCGGAACAGCTTCGGGGTATCGTGTAGCGTAATCCACGAGGACTAAAATGTACTTGTGTCCTCGGGCTGAGGGCTCCAGGGTCCCACCAGGTCGACCCGATTCTGTGGAAGGGCGTCAATCAGTGGAATAGGAATGAGAGGAGCACGGTCCCTCCTAGGAATTTGTGCAGTTGACACTCCGGGCAGGAAGCGCCAAAGCGGCGAACCTCCTCATTAATTCCTGGCCAGTAGAAGCGGGCTTGATCCGCTCCAGAGTTTTTTGGTGCCCAGGTGGCCACCTAGGAGGTGGGCGTGTGCTAGCTCACAGACCTGCCGCGGAAGGTGCGCTGCACTAGCAGCAGCCTCGTCTCCTGCCCGTCATGCATTGCTACACGGTAAAGGAGGTCATTATCTAGCACAAAGTAGGGGCCCTGTGGCATCGACTGATTAGTGCGCTGGCCATTGACAAGGACCACTGCATTTTTTACAAACTTCAGGGAGTCATCATTCCATTGCTCCCTTCTAAAAGAAGCGGCGTTTCTTTAAATTGGAACCGCAACACGGAGAGAGGGTCAGCGTCGACCTCAATGGGCGTGGTTTCCTCCCGCTCCGCCGGCGTTGGTGGATGGCGTGTTAGCCAGCGGCGGCCGGGAGTTGCCACGTCAGTCAGGGCGACTGCTTCGTCTCTCTCTGCCGGCTGATTACACGGCGTGGAGGCAGCAGAGCGGGTTATCTCCGTCCATAACGAGGCCCAAATTAACCCGGGAGTGGTATGTGTCTCACGCTTTTGATTTTAGACCAGTCCGCCCTAGTATCACCGGGTGTGGAGGATCAGGTAGGACGCTACGGTGAGCTTACTGAACTGACCCTCCGTAACTGATGACACAGCGGCGGACCTGTACCAGCGGATGTCTCCGTGGACACAGGTTATACCGGTCTTAAATTTAGCCACTGTTGCGGTTGCACAAAGCGGCGGGCAACAATGAAATGTTGCTGCGGTCGAACAAACCTGTGGTCTTGTGTCCGTTGGCGATCACCATGCCAGTATGTGGGACCGCCAGCGGATTAGCCAGAGCACACCAACCCCTCCTCAGCCCTCCACCTGCATTCCTCCTTGCCTCCAAGCGGTTTGCGCGCAGCCCAGCGGGCATATCTGGGCTCCGGATTGTACAGGGTGGGGCTAGGTCTTGGAGCATACCCGGCTGAGTTTGACATGAGGGCGGTTCTGCTCCCCTAGAGTGTGAGGCCGCCCTCTGCGTCTCCATAAGCTCTATGAGCTCAGCCATGTTCTTGAACTGCTCGCCCCAAACCGGCTGGGTGAAGCCACGGGGAAGCGCTTCCAGGAGCAGATAGCAAGCTACCTGCTCTATTATTTGGTAGGGCGTGTTTTCAAATGGCCGTAGCCAATGCCCTACCATTGCCCATAAGGACCAGGCTTGTTTGTTGGTTGGCGTTCAGGGTCCAACCTCCATGTTTTTATTTTATTCACCTGCCAGCCTGGGGCACCCCTAGGTGGTAAATGGGGCTTTGGTTTGCAAGGGAGGAAGGCACTCTCCCCAAGAGAGCATACTGAGTCCCTTTGCCTCCCCCTCCAGGGCAGCCCAATTCTGTGAGCCCCACCCGCACACTCCTGGCCACTCCAGATGGGCTAGTTATGAGTGCGGGGCGGAGCCCGCAGGTCACGCCGAACCACGGGCACCCTCCCGCCTGAATACTCGGCCCGATGCGCTCCCACCTGGGTATATTGCAGGTCCTGTCCCCTTCTCCTCGGGACTTCTCCATCCTGCCGACTACGCCACTGTCACAAGAACGAGACATTGACAGATAAAGAGTTGGGGCAGCCACCCGTATATTGTGGTATCCTGGCTGCAAAAGTCGTTTTCTTTTAACAAAATACAGAGCACTGAAGTGCACACAACCGAGTCCAAAACAAGACTAAAGAAACAAAGGAAAAGGGGCAGGTTTTAAAGGGGAGACAGGAAGTGAGGTCATATGGATCCGCACGTGGTCTTCCACCATTGGCTCGTAGCGGAGGTGACATCAGAGGGACTGGAGCTGGTGTGGCCGACTTCCATTGGCTCAGTCCGGAAGTGATGTCAGGTGATCCAGGTGAAATCCCGGGGATGGTCTACAGGCAAGGGAGAAAAGAGTCAGTGCACTCTGCCACACCCGGCATGCCTCCGAACTGCCTTCACTCAAGCCCTTTAGCTGCGTCCCATGCGCACGTGTGTGACAATATATATATAAAGCAAAATACCCGCGCTTGTCAGCGGAGAAGTAGTGTGTTAAAGAAGGAAAGAGAAAGAAAAGGAAACATTTTGAAAATAACGTAACATGATTGTCAATGTAATTGTTTTGTCACTGTTATGAGTGTCGCTGTGATATATATATATATAGCAAAATACCAGCTTTAGCGATGTCATGTGTTAAAGAAGTTATGAAAAGAAAAGGAAACATTTTAAAAATAATGTAACATGATTGTCAAAGTAATTGTTTTGTGTATTTGGCGGCAGCGTCATGAAGTTTTTTTCGTCTAGCTGCATCAGAAAATGTACCACGACGTCTGACGCCTCCTTTTTAGTGTTTTCTCACAGCTTGGATTGCTGCTGTCATAATGGGTTTGAGTCTACATATATATATATATATATATATATATATATATATATATATACACACACACACACATACATACATACATACATATATATATATACATACATATATATATACACATACATATCTTTATATCTACATATCTATATACATATCTACATATACACATATATATATATATATATACATACCTATCTACATTATATATACACACACATACATACATACACACACACAAATTATATATGTGTGTATGTATGTGTGTGTGTGTAATGTGTGTATATATATATATATATGTAGATAGGGGTGTGTGTGTATATATATATATATACATAAATACATATATATACACATACATATACTTGTGTGTATGTTTGTATGTGTCTATATGTGTGTGCATAGCTTTGGTCAATGAGTGCAAGGGAAAAATAATAAAATATAGTCTATAAGTTATTAAACAGTAAAACATTAACGTTTTAAGAAGTACAGGTACATTGAGCACTACTGGAGTGGTTGCGGGTAAGCTACATTTTAAAGACTGTGTAACACAACAGGCAAGTAGTACTAACAGCATCTAAAATGTATATGGATCATCTCGGTAGTAGATCCCTTTTGAAAGGCTACGGCGGCTGTGGTATAGAAATTACATTTTCTATGTGAGCATTCAAATTTGTGCCTCTGGTAATGTGCCTTACCGGCATTTAAAGAAAATTAGTTTTGTGTCATCTGCAGTGTTAAGAGAGAAAGGCTTTGGTTTGGGATAAAAGGAAAAAGGTGTAAAGAAAGGAAAGTTGCCTTTTCTTTTATATAGTATAGAGAGATGTGTTCGCTGGCGTTATGATGCGCCTTTTGGGGAGAGTCAGCGGTGGGTCTTGTGTAGACTGGTGAGCGTCCCTGCCATTAATCGGCTGTGATGGCACTGTCAGTCCTCCACTTGTGTGCGTGTCTTCATAATCTGAGCTGAGGACCTCATAATGTGATATCGTGCAAAGAAAGTGTGAATCGCCTTAATATTATTTTGCGTGGTGTAGAAAAGGGGTCCGTGTTTGCACTTGTCTGGGCTATAGCGCGGGGAGGATGAAAAAAATTAAAAGTGCTCACTTTGACTTAAGGCAGAAGCGCAGTCAGCGTCTCAAAGGCCGGCACAGCTATGCAGCGCTGGCTGCTTGACTTTGCGCTGGGCAGGAGACCCAGTTTTTGCAGACCGTTCTCGATATCAAAAGTCTCAGCGCTCTTTGGAGGTCATTCATATATATATATAGCAAAATACCAGCGCCTGCTGGCGGAGTAGTGTGTTAAAGAAGTAATGAAAAAGAAAAGGAAACATTTTAATAATAACATAACATGATTGACATTGTCATGAGTGTTGCTGTCATATATATGCCTGCCTAAATAAGTCACCCTCGCTTTGCTCTTACTTTTTTACCGTTCATTTAATCATGGCTAGTGGCGGAAAAATTATAAAATGGAAGGAGGACGGCTTTACCAAAACAATTATTGATGGCGAATCGATTATTCATAAAGCTTGAATTGGTGATCTGTTTTTCTGTGTTAACCTCATATTTTTTCATACTTCTTCTCAAACTAAGGTGGTGCGAGGGTAAAATGAATCGGGATCGCTGATCAATGTAATCGTGTACCAGGAAATCATGCATTGACAATAGCTCCCTTTGCATGGAATTCAAAGTGTGATTAAATGCATTATTTTTAACGTTATGGAGCACATGCATGAAGCTTCTCAGCTGTGCTTGTGCTAAGAAAAGGAAAGATTTTAAAAATAACGCAACACGATTGTCAATGTAACCTTTTGTAAGTAGTGCCTGGAGGATTCAGTGTGGAGAAACTCTAGAGACAGCGTGTGTATTAACTTGTGGATTTTTCTGTGAGTATTTGGTGGCAGTCTGTGAAGTTGCTTGGAGGCGGCGTTAGCCGTGGAGCTCAGCTCAGAGCGAAATGAGGTAAATGGGAGGGAGATGATGGCGTGACTCCCCACCCGCCTTAACTGTCAATCCCCACAAACACAGTCTCGGAATTTGCATAAGCACACCCTTCACCTACAATTTTAACTTAGTTACAAAGTGATCAAAACTCGTTTATATCCTCGTCCTCTCATTAAACTTGTATCCCGCATTCCCGTGGGCATGTGAAACGCCAGCGGTAGCCTGTCTATGAACTTAATTTAAAGTTTAGGTTTACACCTTGCTTTCTTTCCGAGGTAGCAGCACTCATGAATATGGTAGTATATGTCACTTGCTCGCTTTTATTGTTTAGCTGCCTTCTCAATTATATAATGCATGCGCTTTTGGAGGTCTTCCTGGTTTTCTACACACGCGTTGACAGTCAGTTCGCGTGATTACGTGGGAGGCGTGATGATGTCACGAAACTCCGCCCCCCCCGTCTTTCCACCTCAACTCCATTACAGTTAATGGAGAAAAATACCTTCCAGTTATGACCATTAGGTGTAGAATTTCGAAATGAAACCTGCCCAACTTTTGTAAGTAAGCTGTAAGGAATGAGCCTGCCAAATTTCAGCCTTCTACCCACACGGGAACTTGGAGAATTAGTGATGAGTCAGTGAGTGAGTGAGTGAGTGAGTGAGTGAGTGAGTGAGTTAGTGAGTGAGGGCTTTGCCTTTTATTAGTATAGATATATATGTATATATATATATATTGTGAACGCTGTCGGACACAGACAGACGGACATCTTGTTCATCACCCAACACACCGTTTATTTACAATATTTACAAGTCTCTACCGTGCAATCACACACCCTAGTGCCTCCAGCACCGATTCCCCAATGTCCAGGCCACACTCTTCCAGTCTTTGGGCCTTTCTCCTGGCCGCCTCCCATCCTCGCTCTAGCTCCGTCTTCCTTCCTCCCGACTATCGCCTCGACTGCTGGGAGGAGGCCCCTTTTATGGGAACCCGGATGGGCTCCAGCTGCTTCCCCGCACTCCTCCGCGAACCGCACTTGTGCCTCGGCCGGATGTGGCAGATGATGGTCTGGAAGTGGCGCCGCCTGGCGGTGACCACGGGCATCTACAGGGCTGGGCTTCCATGCCCTCTACCCGTGGCCACCAGCGTAACCAGGACGGGCGCCTGCTGTCTGGAGGAGGTACAAGCCCTCCTCTGGTCCTCCTGCATGCCCCGCCGGGCTCCTGCCCCAGCCGGGTGCCACAATATATATATATATAGATATGCGTGTGACCCGACTACCTTGAGTTTCAAAGTATGATTTCTTATCCACTCTCCTACATTATCAGAAGTGTGCCATTTGTTGCAATTAAGCCTACCCCTTGAGAAGGAGAAAAAAATTACAACTGAGAGCTAATTTTGTTGTGTGCCATGATTAGCATTACTGCCACATAGGAGACCCTATTCAAATTCCAGCCAGGTCACTGTCTGTGTCAAGTCTGCATGTTCTCTTTCTGTGTCTAAATGAGTTTTTCAGTGAGCACCCCTGTTTTTATGCCACAGGAAGATCTTAGAGAAATTAGACTATTACAAACTGACTCATTATGATTGAGTATGAGTACATGGATAAGTGTGCTCTGTGCTAATTGGTTAAGCCTTGATTCTTGCAAAACAGGCTCCAGCTCCTTGAAAGCCTGACATTAAAATAAGCAGGCTCAGCAAAGCATCTGTTGACCAAAGTGGTAGTTGGAAGAGACTCCATATGAAATAGAGGAAATAAAACAAAAAGAAGAAACCATGAAGCTTTCATTTCCTCAAAGGGAATAGATTGTTCTCAGTGGCTGCCAGCATTGTACTATTGTTTTCACTCTGGACAGCACTGTAACAATTAAACAGACAACCCTGGGAAAGGCAGTGTGAGTTTAATTGTTATTGACACAAGCACAGTTATTGAAAAGTGATAAACCCTGCTAAACAGAATGTGATTCATGAGCTGTTATTGTTATTAGCATAATTATCACTGTGATGTTACAGTGGATAATGCTCAACCTTAAAGATCAAGTGTCCTGGGTTCAAATCCAATGCCAGGTTGTTGTCCTTGAATAGTGCATGTTTCTCTCTATGTTTGAACAGGTGTTCATCCTACACGTAAAAGATGTGTGTATCAGGTTGATCTGGTTGGACTTCAGAAGTTTTGGTATGTAATTGATTATTAGTAAAACTTTATTTATTGGATGCTTTAATCCAGGGTGACTTAAAAATCTAATCTAATTATTATACTCTGTAGTTAAGATAGTGGGATCTAAAATGTTTATGTTTGACTATCTTACTGTTAACTAAAGTCACATTTTCCAATTTAAATGTTTAATAATATATCATGGAGGTAAAGATTCTGAGGTTTTATTTGTGCAAATGTACTTTTACGTGTACTGTGAAGTCCATTGTATTTAGGAATCAGGATTTCACAAAACTTTCATCATTCATTTTTGGCTTGTGTATTAAAATTTGGTCTTTTGAAAGTATTGTTATTTTGGGTTTGACTAGCCTTTGATTTCTGAGTCCTAGGGCTCATGTATAACGGTGCGTAACACAAAAATGTTTTGTACTCGTTTCCACGCCACATCGCGATGTATAAAAAAATAAACTTGCGTAGAAACCACGGCAGCTCAATCCACTGAGTATGCAAGTTTTTCAGCTTGGTTTTGCAAACTGATGCACACCCAGCATAAAAGCAGTGCTACTGTTCCTGTGTGGTTTCCCTTTATTTTTTGGATTAACATCCCTGACACAGCGTTATTAAATACACTGAAATTAACCGCATATTGTTTATAAATTTAAGACACCTGATTGTAATCAATTTGAAAAAATATAATGGTGCACAGAATGGCCAAACTATTCCACTGCCATGGCTGATTTAGCTTTGTTAGAAGACATCGCAAATGGAAGGATCAAAAGAAAACGTGTTCAGAGATCATACTGATTTCTTGGCATATGATGATGACTGGCTTCTAGTCGTTTAAGATTTCCAAGAGCATCCTGGAGCTGTGTGCTGAATTGGGGCCGGCTTTACAAGGCAGATTTTGAGGAATTGTGCTCTACGTGCTCCTTTTACAAGTTCTGCCCACCCTTGGGTTTTAGCCACAGGAGCTTTTCAACATGAACTTGCTGTCTGATCAGGTATTTCTAGTCATCACTGAGTCGCCATATAAGCTGCATAGGATGGTATTATCCACTTGTCATCCAGATAGATAAGATTTCCTTACATTGTGGTTAAACTGGAAAATGTCTGTCGAATACAGCCAGCACCATCAATGTGTGGATTTGCGCCTCAGCATGGGGTCAGCTATTATCTGGAACAGAATAAACAGATGGAGTGTTGCAACTTGCTTTTCACGTCAACATTGATATCTGACCACTTCTTTTTTATTTTGGGACTGCTAACTTTAACTTTGGAGTGCCTATCACTCGATCAATTTTCTTTGTGTTTATACCAGAGCTTAAGCCAACAAAAGATATGTTTTCCTTGCCTCCACTTCATATTTGCTGAAATTTGTTTTTTCCATATGATCACTGAAGAAATTGCTATTTATATTGATTTGCATATTAAAATACGCAAAATTCTGGAAGGGGTTAGGTGGGGCTGTATCGCGATAACAAGCATTAAATTTCACATTTGTTGGATTGTAAAGAGGAAGTGTGGAACTTGACATACACACAGATTTATGCATTTGATTTTTGTGCATACGTACATTTCCACTGTTATCTGTATGCCATGTTTTAGTGGGAATTCATAGACGCGTTATACATGAGGCCCCTGGTCCTTACTGTTATCTAGTTTATTGAAAACCCATTTCAACCCAAATACTGTATGTGATGATATTGGCATGTGGACTTTACTTAGTGAATTAATTGTATTTTAAGTTTTTTTGTATTGAAAAAAAGTAGTCTGTAAACTAAAAATATAAACGACCTATCACTACTACTTTAACAGTATCATACATGAGGATATAGAAACATTTTAATGAAATGTTAAATTACTTATAACAGCTTAGAGAGTTTTCAGGTAGAAGACAGCAGTTTCAAGGTAAAGTACTGTATTAATACTGAATTACTGTGGTAATGTGTTGAGTACTAAGTGCAAATTTCATTATATTATTTACCTGTGACAATACTGACTCTCTAAACCTATAGCATGTAAAGTGGACACGATAGTGGGCTTATTTTGCAACAAAAACTACAGTGCCTTAAACATAAATGATCATGTAATGAGGTCAAACAGATGGAAATTGTGTTTGAGTCCTGGCCTCTGCTGTGTATTATTTGTTTTGGTTTTTTGTTTTTCCCAGTCAAACTGGACTTTTTGTTGTTGTTGTTGTTTTTTTTTTGTCTTCCTGACCATTCAACCTTACCTTTTCTTTGTTACATGCTGTATAATATTATTGCCTAATTTTGCTTGTTTATGTTTTTTATATTAACTTTCTTGTATTTCATTTTGTAAAAGCTCTTTGAGCTACGTTGTTCATGAAAATGTTCTACATAAATAAATGTTGTTCTTGTTTTTCACAAACTGACCATTTAACAACTGGAACAATCATGGAGTTTATTTTTTATTAAAATTTGCTATTAATGCATTTTGTCAGCAGGAAAATACTGTATGAAGCATTCAAATTAATTTACAATAATGAATTTTAATTAATTTATTAATATAATTATAATTAATAATATATTTTTCCTTCCCATTTCATCGAAAATCAAGGAATGTTAAATAAATATTGTTAAATGTACTTTTAAATTGTATACTCTATAGTAAAAATATTTTAAAAGTATTTAATCTTCATATTATCATAAAATATTCATACTTACTTTACACAAATGCCAAAATGAACATGTCTTGAAAAAGACAAAATAAACTGTACTATATGCATTGTAAACTTGTATTTTCATGTTGTCTTTTAATCAATTGTACATGATATTTTTATACTAATAGTTTATACATTTTACTAATACATCCATCTGATACTGCTCACGTCTATCTTAGTTGGCAATATAAGTTAAGCTAAAAGATTAAAAGTTGTCTTATAATATACTATTTCAGAATGTGTTTTCTTTATAACTTTCAATCAAAAGTCTGATTTAGTGTAACCACCCTAATTTGGTGTGTTCATTAGAAATGTAATTATTTACTTGAAAGCTGCATCAAATATTCCAAAATTGAAATGTGCTTCAGCTTAAATGTTTAAAGTCTAAATATCTCTGTTGTAACAGAAAAAAACAAATACATCATACTCATAATTACTGACAATAAAACACGATACTTATTTTGAATTTGTTATTGTTAATCACAGGAGTGACTGGTAATGAATATAATATCAAAGATATTGCATATTTGTGATGAGCAACATCTAAATAACACATAATGACACTCCATATGCCAATATTATCAATTGCCACTTTTTCAAAGTTTTGTGAAAAGGAGTAACTTTGACCCTCATGTCCCATAAGGGGATGGACCCCTGGGGTTAGCAGATGTGTCCAGCTCCATTCTAGTCTTTCTGGTCATTTTGCTGGACACCTATTGGTTTGAGAGGGTGTAATTTTTTCACAAAATAAAGTCCAAAATGGCTGAAAATAAGAATATATTGGTCTAAATGGTTAAAAATATGGAAACCTGAAAAGTTCAATATCTTGTATAACTAGGTAAGAAGACAAGTTGAACGGTATATCCAAGTGGCGGTTTTCTTGTATCAATGAGTCAAGAGGTGCCATACAAAAAAAACTGAACTAATTTCAAAGCATTTATAAGTAATTTTTATAAGAAAAAAAATAACTAGTTTTAATAACTTGCATATATTTTTTCAATAAATATCCATCTTTAGCACATAAACGTATTCTTTTGTGTATTTGACTGAAATCAGTCAGCTGTGACAGCTTTTTAGCTCCACTGGTCTAATTTTGGGTGAAGCTTTTCTTTAAAATATATTTCCTAACGTTTCATTTGGATTTTTCCTGATAACATCAGGAGTAGTCTCTGATTAATATGTAGAGAGGTTCCAGCAAGATATCAATCAAATGGAGAGATGTTACAGCAGAAGCTGGTGAGTCTATGTTAGCAGACATATTTGGTTATTCCACCCTGAAATACATTCAGATTAGTGTAAGAGGAAAAAAAAAATACCAAGTGACAACTATTTGTATGTAATAACTATATTTAAAACAAGCATGAATTTTTCAAGTCTAAATATTGGTTTAAACCAGTGTTTCCAAACTCGGTCCTGGTGAACCCTGTGGCTGCAGGTTTTGTTCCATCCAGATTCTGTTTTTAATTGGACTCTGGTTCAATTAAGTGAACTGATATTTCCCAAGTTCTGTGTTTAGGGAACAATATAGAAATTAGAAAACTAAGTTTGCTAAAAAAAAAATATATTAAAATGTACCAAGCAGTTATATAGGAATAATGTATTTTTTTCTTTTTAACATGTATTTTCATCTTGATTTTCATTCTACTTTTCTAGGTCTTCTAATTGTTTAATTAATTTTTTACTAATTAGTGGTCTGACTTCTAAAGTAGTTGCAGCCTTTCATTATTCAGTGTTGTTTGCCTGGGTGTCTGATTTGCTCGTTTTAAATTGTCATTAATAAGATACAATGAAGGGAAAACTGCAGAGAGAAAGGCAAAAGTATAATAAATCAACAAAAGAGAGTTAACATTATAGCAAAAGCAGAAATATTTCTAAATATCTTCCAAATGTAAAAATCATGCTGCTAAGCTTTTCTGAATGTCGAATAAAAGAAAAAAAAAAACAGCTAATTAAATGAGATCAGTAATATCAGGTGTTGTCACTGATTAGGAATATGGTTGGAATAAAACCTGCAGCCACAGGGTCCACCTGGACCGAGTTTGGAAACACTGGTTTAAACAATATATTGGGTTCCCCCAATCCCTCTAAGTTAGTGTTTGTTTTTTATTTTTAAACCTTCATCTTTAAAAACTGAATGTGATAGTGCAAGTCTGTTGCTAAATTCAAAATCATTACCTTTAAATCTATAAAGAGCATCTAAACGTTTAGACAGGAGAGAATTTTTTTTTCAAATCAGTGCTATAACAATTGTAAACCTTTATCAATCTTGATTAATTTTGTATCATCATTTATTTATGGTAGACATGTCAGTGCTTTATTACTTAAAAATGTACAATCTTCAGATAAAATGAGACTTCAGGTTTCTAGCTTTAGCTTTTGTCCTGCAAAATGTTGGGTCTTCTATGCCACCTGCTGTACAGTATTAGATGATCTGCATCACTTAGGCTCATCGACTAGATAACTGCACTCTTAAAAATAATGTGTTTAATGGCACTTTATGTGGTTGTATGGCTCCTCATGGAACTATTGTTTGACAAAGCAGCATTACATTCTGGGAAGAGTTCTTTGGGTGTTAAGCTGTTCTTATGTGGTTTGAAAAATGTCCAAATACATAAAAAATTTAATCTTTAATGCATGGTAGGCTACCCTGCAGGACACTAGTGCAGATTAAGAAAACCTGGGGTCTCATTTATCAAGCGTGCGTACGCACGGTTTTATGTGTAAATCATGCGTACGCACAATTCCACTAATAGAATTCATTAAATTTTCGCAGCGTGAAAATGTGACTATTTAGAAGAACTCCTGATTGTGCGTAAGCAGAACTCTAGTGGTAGAGAACTGTAATCATTATAAACCCAGTGCCCTTATACTTCACCACTTGAATGTCAGTTTGATTCTGAGTTATCTGGAACTGTAAATAATATAAAATCCACAACTGAAGAACTGTTTTTTGGAAATGCATTGACTACATGAGCAGACCTTGCGCTTCTTGAAAATTTGCACAAGCACTTTTAGCGAGAGATCGCGTTTCAAGGACCGCACAGACTTACTCGCTGAGAGGATGAGTGGCTCATTAGTCATTTTCGCTTTGCCAAGGCAATTTTGTTGATTTGTGTCACAGTTCTCACAACTTTTGGAGAGGCCGATAAAGCGCACCAGTGCAGTCCCCGCTACACTCAGGTTCTTTCTACTGTTGGCTTTTAGCCAGGCACATTTCAAAGGGAAATTGGTGACAGGTCTGGTATTCTCAACCCACCGTGAGCAGAATTATGCCACATTTTACATGCATTTATATCACTTACATCACAGTACATTACGTTCCAAATACCTGAGCGGAAAGGACAAAAATTATGACCGATTTATAACATCGCAGGATTTCCAAGTGTAATAGGGCAGGACTGCACCGCTGCTCTGAAAGCTCCTACTGTTGATGAATTTGCATTTGTAAATAGAAAGGCTATCACTCCATTAACGTGCAGGTAATCTGTGATGCACACTTGAACCTGCTAAATGTCTTCTGAACAGCCGGAGAACACACGATTCTTCATTGTGCAGAACACATCATGGGACTTCGTGTTCAGCAAAGCGCTGCTGGGAAGGCTGGCTTATTGGTAAGTGTGTAACTATTAGATTACTTCTCAACACCATCTAGTGTACTGTATTTTATGTTTATCTACATCATTGCTGGGGATCGAGGATATGCCCTTTACTCCTGGCTGATGACCCCAGTGGCAAACCCTGTATCCCAAAAGGAGCTGAATTACAACCGAGCACATGAGCGCAGGTCTGCTTCCTTTTCTTCTTAGTTATTTATATTAACCACTAGCTGTCCCCTGCGACTCCGCCCACGTAGTAGTGAAAAAGGACAAACATTAAAAAATAAAAAATAAATGTAATTCTGTCCAAATGGAAGGTAGTTATCTCTAATGTCAAGCGTTGCCACTGTATCTGATCATGTTCAGCTCTAAAGGAGAAAGCAGGTGACTGTGATATCTTGGCAATCAGCAGCTACCTCTAAAACACACATAGCTCTCTGATCTCTCCCCAAAAACATCAAACGTTCTCTAACAATCTGAGACCACAATGTTTGTTGAACAAACAGGTATTGCTGCTAAGTAAAAGCAAGATATGCTCCAACATGTGCGAGAGGTAGATCGACTTCGAATGGAGGCTGGTATGGTAGTGAGGAGGGCCCCGTCCCTCCTTCTTCGGCTCACAGCCTCTCTCTCTAGATTTGCACAATAATTTGGCACCACAAGCGACCATGATACTTGGCGATGAAAGAATTTCCAAAATCAACCACAGCGGATCATCTTCTTCATATCTTTCTGTCCTCTGCATCTTGTTCTTCTACACCTATCACCTGCATGTCCTCTCTCTCATCACATCCATAAACTTTCTTTAGGCCTTCCTCTTTTTCTCTTGCCTGGCAGCTCTATCCTTAGCATCCTTCTCCCAATATACTCAGCATCTCTCCTCTGCATGTCCAAACCAGCGTAATCTCACCTCTCTGACTTTGTCTCCCAACCATCCAACTTGAGCTGATCCTCTAATGTACTCATTTCTAATCCTATCCAATCCTCCCATGTGTTGCAGAAAGACACTTCTCTTTCACATATTCTACTAACGTTTAACTTTGTCATTACTTTTTATATACTTTCCATAGATTTCATGCCTCGACGTGAACAACATTTACAGTAACAACAGCGATACTGTTTCGATCTAATGTAGCCTAATGATTGCATTTATAGTATTAAGTCTACATGAGGACGTACTTTTTCCCTTTGTTCTATCCCTTTAAATCATGAGGACTGGGCAGCTGCAAGTCATTAACTGAGAGCGGGGAGACGTAATTGCCGTCTCAGCCGCTGTTAACGGACAATCTGACTGTCAGTTGAACCAACGAGGACAAATATGAAACGCAACATGAAAAACACAAACTACGTATTAGTCAAACATGGTACGATTTTGTTCAACTGTTCACTGACCCGAGGCTCGTATCATCTAGTACCACACCACGTAGCCTGGTCTTGAACCACAACTAGTACGAAACTATCTCGGATACAAAGCAAATAATTACACAAGAACATCCCCTAACTGGAAGCAAGCAACAAACTAAGCAGCTAAACTCTGTTGGTTGAGTTTGGGTAGGTGCAAACAAACTTACCCTACCGCTTATTAAAGTTCCGTTCAAAGTTGGTTCTTATTGTGCAAAACTCTAGAATGCTCATTGTATAGGCACACCATAATTAGAGATAAATCGGTGTCTATGAGCCTCGAGACTATAAAACTACCTCTTTCCCACATCAATTTTTTTTTTAAAAAGTTGTTTTGTTTCTATGTTACTGATCAGAGAGAAAGTAAACCGTCCCTGCCATTGTTTCACTCGGAGTATTTTTCTGTGGGAACATCAGAAACCCATGTGATTCAGCTCTGGAAAGTTACATGCTGTCTTTTAAAATTTTAACATGGCAGAGAAGAGTCGGTGGTGCTCGGTGTGGGTCGGATCAGAAACTGGGATTTTGAAAGGTAGAATTTTTTTCCCCCTGCTAAAGACATAGTATATAACAAAGTTAAAGTGTAAACTACGGAGCACATGGTTACCCCTGATCGCCTCCTGTTTTATACTACGGTAGAGCTTAATAGAGTATCGGCAAGTTTCGCATTTAGGAATACCTTTACATAAAAATGAAATGGGGCAGTTGAGCTATTGGATCAAATCTTATATGGTTAAGTGTTTTCCGTTCCCTTTGACATTTTAGGAAGGTAAATTTTTCATTCTGAAGTTTAGTTTCTATTTTAAGTTTGCCATTAGTGTTTTATTTTAAATTTGATCAAGTGAACATCAAACTTGATTTAAGTAAGCTGCCTTGCAAATTTAGAAAAGCCATCTATGTGTTAAACGGATATTATTACATTCTTAGTAATACATATTAAGAAGGTACATGCAGCAATACTTTTAAAAACAACGAAGATAGTCAAAGACGGTCTTGTGTGCCACGATCTCCGCAGCTATTTTGCATTACCTCATGTAAATTAGATTAATTTTGCATCTCGCGTTTATGTAACTAAAGCTGTCAAATCAAAATAATCAAACAGGATGACGAAAATATCTGTCGCGGTGCAATGTTTTGTAAGGTTTTCTGCAAGTACTTGTTGGTGCTCCGTGTTCATAAAGAGACAGGCTAAACAGTGGAGTATTTCTTTTTTCATTATAGGTGTAAATGTGGCCAAGAAACAGGCATTTAACTTGTGACTTGTCCACACTGACTCGTGAACAGGAGGTTTCTGCTATGTGTTGGGGTGACGACCTGGAGTCTGAGGTGACAAAGCACATTGAATTGTTTTGATTTGTATGAAATGAAGTACTGATTTCATATAGTTCCTAACTGATGCTTAAGAACATTTGCACAATATTCTAGCCATAATGAGTTACAAAATAATTAAAATTATCTTTCATACCTGGACAGCTAAATTAGGTTCGGACACATTAAAACTAGTGCTCTCGAGATCAAAAAGTTTAATCGTGATTAATCGCATGACTTGTGTAATTAATCGTGATTAATCTCAAATTTATTTATTTTTTTTTTAATTTTGAAATTTTACCACAAAGATTTTTAAGCGCTAATCAGACCATATTAAGAAGAATGAACACA
The DNA here is from genome assembly GCF_016835505.1 of Polypterus senegalus. Lineage (NCBI taxonomy): Eukaryota > Metazoa > Chordata > Cladistia > Polypteriformes > Polypteridae > Polypterus > Polypterus senegalus. The sequence goes on from NW_024377903.1 coordinate 21,511, forward strand.
ATATATGGGCATATAAATGTACTTCCGTATTGGTAACTGGAACAAGAGGAAAAAGACAAAACGTCAACACTTTATTCACTCATACTCTAGGGCTAAGCATGCTGAACATAGAAAACAAACACTTGGGCTTATATTGTAAACAGATGATGGTGAAGGTTTGCTTGAACTTTTATATAGGCTGGACATTCTCTGAACTCTCCATCACCCTTGACAGATGGCATAAAGCGGGCAGCACCACTGAATATGAAACAAACTTCTCTCCTCCAAGGAGTTCGAAAGTATCTCCCAAAATCAAATCAATTCAATATCAATTAAATTGTGAGGGCCTTGTATGCATTTGTATTCACTGCATAAATAAAAACAATACCAAAACAGCTGTAAGATAGACTTGAGGATTACGTAGAGATAGTCATACTTAACTATAACTGGACTTTATTAGGTCTGCACAGTGCAACAGTTTTTTTTTTTTAATCAATTTGAAGTTAAACATTCTTTGTAGATGTAATGTAATATCACAACATTCATAGGAGAGAATAGGCAACAAGTAGAGGATGGCAAGCCTCCCAATCCAACTTCAACTCTGCGCTACTGCTGTTGCTCATGTGAGGAGGCGGCCCCTGCCACTAAATATCTCGTTATCTGACACGCAAAACGCTCAGTTTAACGCATAACTAAAAGATTCCCCAGTCTTTTATGATCAATCCAATGTTTTTCAGGTACTGATAATGCGGAGAAATGTTGCAGGCACAATGCCGTACATTACTGGAAACCATTTAA
>NW_024377904.1:0-14546 GCF_016835505.1 Polypterus senegalus
ACGATCAGGGCTTGCACATAAATCAATACTAGACATCGTTGTCCTCTTTGGATCATTGCAAGGTCAAAATTCCATTCTTTTAAAAAATAAAAGTTATTCATATTTACAAACACTTCACCTGCAGCAAGGAACGCGCATTTCTGAGTCTCATTCACAGGTGACAATTGCATACACAATGCTTTATTCTTTTTATATCATAGAATAATACATTTTATTTATACAAGGCGCCTTTCAGAGAACTCAAGGACACCGAACAAATAATAAATAAATAAATAGATAAATAAATAAATAAATAAAAGACACAATTATAAACAACTTAAAACATCAGAAAATCTAAAAATTAAAACCAAACAAAACCACTATAATTAGGAGGAAGAAGAAAATGCCATTTTAAACAAATGTGTTTTAAGTTTACATTTGAAAGATGAATATGATTTGATATTTCGGAGATCCGCAGGTAATGAGTTCCAGTGCTTGGGAGCAGAACGGCTGAAAGCTCTGCTCCCCATGGTGGTTAGGACGGGGGAGGAACGGCAGATGGGTGGAGGAAGAGGATCTAAGGTTACGGGATGGAATGGCAACATGTAGAAGGTCAGACAGATATGGAGGTGCGAGGTTATGGATGGCCTTAAAAGTTAGTAGCAGAATCTTAAAATCAATACGAAACTTGATCGGGAGCCAATGAAGCTGCTGCAAGACCGGAGTAATATGGTGAAAAGATGGGATTCCAGTGATGATACGTGCTGCAGAATTCTGGACTAACTGAAGCTTGTGAAGAGATTTATTAGGGAGACCAAAGAGGAGTGAATTGCAGTAGTCCAGCCAAGAAGTGACAAGACTATGAACAAGAATGGCAGTGGTATGAGGAGTGAGGGAGGGGCGAATGCGATTAATATTACGTAAGTGGAAGTAAGCAGACCGGGTGATGTTATTAATGTGACATTGGAAAGATAGAGTACTGTCGAGGATGACACCCAGACTCTTGACCTGAGATGATGGGGAAACAACAGAGTTATCAATAATAAAAGAAAGATTATTGGTTTTGGATAATGATGATTTTGAACCAATGAGGAGAACCTCAGTTTTGTCACTGTTTAATTTAAGAAAATTTGAAGAGAACCAGGATTTAATTTCAGAAATGCAATCAATAAGTGAGGGTGGTGGAAAAGAGGAGGTGGGTTTACCAGCAAGGTAGAGCTGGGTGTCATCAGCATAACAGTGAAAATTAATGTTATATTTGAAAAATATTCCCAAGGGAAGAAGGTAAATAATAAAAAGAAGAGGCCCCAGGACAGAGCCTTGGGGCACACCAGAAGTAACAGCGGTGGGTTGGGATGTGAAAGTTTTAAGCTGTATGAACTGAGTGCGGCCTGAAAGGTAAGATCTAAACCAATCAAGTGGAGTGTGAGTAATGCCAATCAAAGATAATCTATTAAGGAGAGTGGTATGACAAATAGTATCAAAGGCGCACTCAGATCAAGAAGGATGAGAATAGTGATTAGACCAGAATCAGCAGCCATAAGGAGGTCATTAGTAATTTTAACAAGTGCTGTTTCTGTACTATGAAGGGGGCGAAAACCAGACTGGAACTTCTCATATAGATTATTGTGAGACAAGTGGGTGTGAAGTTGGATAGCTACTATTTTTCAAGAATTTTGGAGATAAAGGGCAAGTTAGAAATGGGGCAGAAATTATTGAAATTAGTAGGATCACAACCAGGTTTTTTTAATATTGGGGTTATAGCAGCAGTTTTGAAAGATGAGGGAATAATACCAGTAGTAAGAGAAGAGTGAATGATGGCAGAAATAAGAGGGACTAGAGAGGGAGGCAGGCTTTAACCAAAACTGTAGGCAGGGGTCCAGCTGACAAGTAGATGACTTGGATTTGCAGATGAGATCTGAGATTTCAGAGGAAGTGGGAAGCTGGAAAGAAGAGAAAGAGTGAATAGGTGAGTGTAGTTCAGAAGAAATACAGAAAGGATCTGGACCAAGGTGCTGATGTATCTTTTGGATTTTCTCATTGAAAAAGACATAAGAGAATTACAGAAGGCAGTTGAGTGAAGGTGAGATGGTAAAGAGTCTGGAGGTTGTGTAACATTATTAAGTAAAGAAAACAAAGACTTGGTGTTACCTGTATTACTAGTAATTAACTGAGTGTAATAATTAGATTTGGTTTGAGCTATACAATCCTTGTAGTAGAGTAGATGATTTTTATACATCTCTTTGTGGACAAAGAGTCTGGTTTTTTTAAACAACCTTTCAAGTTGCCTGCCTTTAGCTTTCAGAAGCGAAGTTCAGGCGTAAACCAGGGGCAGAAAAGGAAAAGAAACAGATCTGGTTTTAGCGAGCCAGAGAATTAAGAATACCATTAAGACAAGTGTCATAATATGAGACCAGTTCTATGGGAGAGGATAAATTATAAAAGTCCATTTGCGAATCAATTCTAGAAGACAGCAAATTCAAGTTGATATTCTTAATGTTACGAAGGCTATGAGGCGTGGAAGCTTAGGAACAGAAAAGGTAAGTTTAGCGTTGAATGAGAGGAGAAAGTGGTCGGTTATAGTGAGTTCATCTGCTGTAAGATCAAAAGGAACAACACCAGAGCAGCAAATCAGGTCCAAGATATGTCCTTTACAATGGGTAGGAACATCAGTGTGCTGCTGGTATCCAAAACTCTCAGGCAAGATAAAAAGTCTCTAGTGAGAGGGATATTGATATTGTCCAGATGTATATTAAAATCCCCCAGCAGAATTATATTTGGAGTAATTACAGATAGATTGGTAAGGAAGGTAGCAAGATCGTTCAAAAATTGTTGTTAGACTTAGGAGGACGGTAGACAGTTGCAATGATGGTTGGAACTGGCCCAGACAGTTGACACACAGTCGATTCAAAAGAGCTAACAGCAGGAGCAGGCAACGGCAGGACTTTCCACTTCGCGATAAATTATCGCACACCTCCTCCACGGCCAGATGCACAGGGTTGACAAGTGTAAACAAACCCCGGGGGGGTGCATTCATTAAGTTGTGAAAAGTCTTGAGGTTGCTGCCAAGTCTCAGTTAAACAGAGAAAGTCAAACTTACGGTCAATGAGGAGATCCTGAATGAGATGTCCCTTGCTCGTAAGTGAGCGGATGTTCAATAGACCAAAGCTGACAATGTTGCTGTCGCATTTGACAGTGGTGTTAGTCGACCGAGCTAAGCTGGCCAACACGCTATGGTCAGCGTTCCTATCTGTGTTATGTGGAGAGTGATGAAAATCAGACCAAAAAGAGTTAATTCCGTTCGGAATCTCCGGCGGGACCCACGATGGATGTATCTCCGACGAGGGAGAAGTATGACGTCCGGGTCGAAATATAGCACCGACAGCAGAGGCACAGACTGGAGAAGACGCAGTCGAAGCAGCTCAGCAGCTGGGTACTGGAGGAGGCCAGTCGCAGGTTGAATAACGGCGACAGAAGACTCCAAACAAACAACCAAGCAAAAATCCTACCAGTCCACATTGTAGGCGAGGAGGCGCAGCAGCTCAGGCGTGCAGAGAATAAACCGGTAAGTTTCAAACGAAACGGAGGTTAGGCTGAAGCTAAATGCAGACACAGCATATAGTATATAGCATATATAACCATGCAGAGATGTCAGCAGTATGGCAAAAAAGAGAAAAAAATACCATCAAAATCACTAGTCTAACAAAATCAATATTCTAGTTACCGGCGAGCAGCGGCGACCAGTCACGCCAGCGTTCACTTAAACCGGAAGTCAGCCAAAGATAGAACAGAGGCTCTGACTGATAAATGGCCAACAAACAACAGCACACTGCAAGACACTGACTTATGTCACTACATTGATTACCTGCGTCATTTAGAATTGACTTTAAAATTCTGCTTATGGTTTACAAAGCCTTCAATAATCTCGCTCCATCTTATATTTCAGAATGTCTGTCACTTTACACTCCAAATCGTAACCTCAGATCCTCAAATCAGTGTCTCCTTAGAATTCCAAGAGCAAAACTTAACAGAAGTGGTGAGGTGGCCTTCTGCTGTTAGGCACCTAAAATCTGGAATAGCCTGCCAATAGGAGTTTGCCAGGCTAATACAGTGGAGCACTTTAAAACACTGATAAATACTCATTGGTTTAACATGGCTTTCTCATAGTTGCATTTTACTGTAACCCTGATATTCTGTATATGCATTTATTTATCATTTCTATCATGGCTCCATAATGCATACTAACCCCTACTTTCTCAGCTGTTCTTTTTCTAGTCTTCTATGGTGGTGATCTGCACCCTCCTACCTGATCAAAGCACCGTGATGTCCCTCCATTGATGGATTAAAGGCCAGAAGTCCACAAGACCATCATCATCAATTTCTTCCATGTGAGCCCTAAATACCATGAGGACTGATTGAGGTCATTGATGTGAGGTAGAATGCCTAGAGGGGGCTGGGTGGTCAGCGTTGGCTCAGAACCCCAGCAGATTTAATTTTTTCTTTTTTTTTTTTTCTTTTTTTCTGTCCTCCCTGGCCATCAGACCTTACTTTTATTCTTTGTTAATTAGTGTTGCCTAATTCTATTTTTATATTTGGTCTTTTTTCTCTTTCATCATCCTGTAAAGCACTTCGAGCTCCATTATTTGTATGAAAATGTGCTATAAAAATAAATGTTGTTGTTGTTGTTTTTGCACCATGATAAAATTGAACAATGCACCTCTTTGTCACACCCCCTGAAATGCCATCTCATACCCCCAGGTTGGGAACCCCTGCTGGATTGTCAGAATCCAAGATGGAGGAGTGTAACTGGAGGGGGTTATGCAGAGAACTAGAACATTTATTTTTCATTGAACCCAATTGTCCAAAAGGAAAAGTCAACTTCACTGACTCCTGACACTCAAACTGGCTTAAATCATACATATCTCACCCTTCCTAAAACTTGTTTTTATCACCTCAGAGTTTCTTATTGAGTGCTTTAGGTACGGCATGTGGCCTTTTATGAATGTTTTTGGATCTTTATTGTCCTTTTTTAATGAGTGTTTTCCATCCCAGTCAATGCCAACTGTGTAGTGGACACCAGCCCATCAGTGGGCACAAGCAAGGGCACACCTACATCCACTCACAGCAGATCAATTCAGCTTGCATTAAGATGCACTTCTTTTAGGATGTGGGGAGGAATTAACATCCACTGAACAAAAAAAAACTACATGGAAATAGAAAGAGTAAAATTCCATAATCTAGATAGTCCAAGATCTCTGGAGATGTAAAGGCAGGATCACCCACCACTGAGCTGCAGTGTCACCTGGGGACCAATGTGATCTGGAAAGGGTGCCACAAAGCAACACCAAATGGAGACAATACCATATTATTCATTTCCACTCAAATGTAGATGATACTCCATTTCGTCTTTCATTGAAACCTGAAGACATTCATGCGTACTTCACTGCTTGGCAGTGGCAAAAACAGTCAATCAGTGAACAGCATCTGACCTCAAAGTAAGAAAACAGAGGAGCCATTATGAGGCAGAAAAACAACAAAATCACAAAATTCAGTCAGGCCACATTTTCAATGACGTAACAACTGAAAACTGCTCAGTATGCCCGATTCTACCAGATTGCACCCCAAGACTAAGGAAGGAAAAATGAACAAAACACTTCAGAGTTTTCAAACAAGGAGTCACCCTCATCCACACTTGGAGCTTCAAGCACAGAGTCTGTTTCTCTGCTCTTCCATAATCGTGTCATAGAATTGTGTGCTCCAATTTACTCCATTTGCTGCTTCCCCAATGATGCCTCATTTCTTTTTCACCTTACCAAAATCTGTTTTAACTTTCACATGTCGATTGGGCTCAATGTACATTCCTCGGACTGAACGAGAGAAACGAGGATAGACAATTTAAAAATTCACGGGAAGGACTGAACTGAAGCATAGCACAAAATCCACAATGAGACACAATGGCCTGGAAAACGTTGCAGCTTTCCAAAAATGTCGCTGTCAGATCAACAGACACAAGTAATTAACGTTACTTCTAAGAGCCAGTAACTGTAACTTGTGTGTATGTGTGTGTATGTCAGTCCTTCTTCTCTCACACATTGAATCTGTTATGGACTATTAATATTGTAAGAAGTCACAGATACCATCATATTACCTGTTCTTTGTCATTAATAGTATCATGACATACCAACAATTAAAGAAGTAAAGACTTCAGTAAGTGGGTGGTGCACAATAGTCATACAATGCTGACATCTAGTGGACTGTTCCATAACTTACTGATGCACACTTTACTTTTCACAGCACACAAACACACACCTCTATTCCTCTAAATATCCTTGTGTATGTGTGTCTGTTCTCCTGCTCCATCTTTCCGTAAATCATGCTTCAATTTCTACAGTGCTGAATGCTCCAAATCCTCTACAAGTGTTTCTTCTGACTGAAGCTCCATGGAAAACACTGCCTGTCCTGAACCTACCAATATTTCTTCAGGTTTTCCTTCATTAAATGAATTTTGTTCAGTGTATTTTCTTATATATAGCACTTCTTTCTAGTATCTGATTACAAAATAATAATGTCCTCTAGCCAAGATCTCAACCACTACTTAATGCATGCTGCTTCCAAAAAAGCAACAACACAAAGAAGAGACGCTTACATCAATGAGGCCTTGTCTCCATTCAGTGATGACTTTATGCACTGAGTTATTCTGGTAAGCTTGTGATCTCTTTGTGGGACTTCTCTACCAGTAACACTCCTACCACCCTGCCTCGCTCAGACTTTGTCAGTGCCTTCTATAACCTGTACGTAAAAACAGCATAATAGTAATTTATCTTTTCCACAGAAAATAGAGAAATTCTGACAGAATTACCATATTGGAAATTCCAAACCTTTCTAAAGAGGTGTTGTACTTGTGCTTGAAAAATAAGTATAAAGCTCTCCTCAGTAGTTTTAACTTATTTTAACAGCCCTCAACTTTCTCGTCTTAAGCATTGTTTGATTTTCTACTTCATATACATCATGTCTTGTTCGAATCTGTGAAATTGTCTTGGTGTTGCATACTACCAGCCTGTGTCAAGCTAATGGAAGTCAATCCATTGGCCCTGCAGTGTTCTCTATGTCCTTGGCATAGAACATCACATTTTTAATTGTTTACCCACCTCATGCTGTGCAGTTAACACCTGGGGCCTCATGTATAACGGCGTGCGTAGAACTCGCACTATAACATGGCGTAAGCACAAAAGCCGAAATGTGTTTACGCACAGAAAAATCCAGATGCAGGAATCTGTGCGTACTCCAACTTCCGCGTTCTTTCGCTACATAAATCCCGATCAGCGTGAAAACTAACGCTCGTGCACGCGCTTCATGTAACTCCCCAACTCCTCCCAGAATTACGCCTCTTTGAATATGCAAATCAATATAAATAGCCCTTAAGTTCAGCCTTCTGTGAAAAGACAATGGGAAAAACACGGGGAAAATATAAGAATTTCAGCGAATACCAAGTGGAGGCAAAGGAAAAACATACTATTTGTTCAAATAAACCGTGGTATAATCAACAAAAGGAAGTTGATCGAGTGACATAGCGTGTTGGAGAAACTTGAAAGCTCACGTTCACAAAATCGCACAGTGCGGAAATCAAAAAGAAGTCACATATCAAAGTCAGCCGTGAAAAGCGAGTTGTAGCCCACTGTCTGAGTGTCATATGAAAGTTTATTAGGGTACAGAGAAAAAAGGCACACGGTGGGGAAAAAGCACGAAATGTCAACTTCAATCTCGACATTTCCACTTTAATCACGTAGTTTATTTTGTCATTAAAGTAGAACATCATAAACTTCATCTTAAAATCGTTTCATTAACCAGTTTCTCAAATCACATCGTAATTAAAGTAGCACGTTAAATGCTTTGTTTTGTATGTGATCTTCTATGTGCTCTATGTGTGTGAATCACTACTTGCTTCTTAAACCGGCTCTCTTCCTCCAACTGGACACAGAATCCATTACATTCGTGATATTACAGCTCTCTGAATAACTAAAATACTGAGATGTATACGTGATGTCATTTTCATGATGATAGGAGTTAAAGCACGTTATTAAACATGTGTTTCACTTCGATGAAATAATTTATTGCAGCAGTACAATCAGGGGCAGCTCTAGGCTTGTGGTGGCACTGGGCGGAGGAAGAATCGGTGGCCCCTTCACCCGCCAATGTCAATATGGTATCTTATGCACGGTGGATGGCCATGTCCGTTGCAGACACTGCATAGCCGCCTCGTGCTCATGACACAAGTGTTTAACTTTTGCCGAAATTTGTCGCTTGCTTTTAGCTGTGTTGTTATTTTCTCTTTATGTTTTATATTCAATATATATTACGTAGCCGCCACTGCAGTCTTTGCTTTTCTTTCTCCAAGTAACCGAAGAAGGTGCAGTGAGAGTAACAACACTAAAGTAGTTATGGTATTTGGAATACTATGGATATTCCATCCATCCATTTTCTAACCCGCTGAATCCGAATACAGGGTCACGGGGGTCTGCTGGAGCCAATCCCAGCCAACACAGGGCACAAGGCAGGAACCAATCCTGGGCAGGGTACCAACCCACCACAGGACACACACAAACACACCAAGCAGCCAATTTAGAATCGCCAATCCACCTAACCTGCATGTCTTTGGACTGTGGGAGGAAACGGGCGCCGGAGGAAACCCATGCAGACACGGGGAGAACATGCAAACTCCCGCAGGGAGGACCCGGAAGCGCACCGGGCCTCCTAACTGCGAGGCAGCAGCGCTACCACTGCGCCACCGTGCCGCCGTGCCGCCTCACGGCTATTCCTTAGACCATTATATTGTTACAAATTAATTACTATCAGATGCGTTACACTAATAAACAATATGTGGTTAGTTTCTGTGTATTTATAAAGCCGCGTCAGGAAAATAAGGTGTATCCACACAGGAACAGTAGTACTGCTTTGACGCTGGGTGCCGCCAATCTGCAAAACCGAGCAAAGAACTTGCGCACAACAAGGTATGAGGTACCATGGAAAAGTGCGTGGCTTTACGCCAAGTGTAGGTTTTATACATGGCGATTTGAACGTGGAAAAGTTCTTACGCAACATTTCTGTGCTTACGCACTGTTTATACATGAGGCCCCTGGGTATCAGTGCTGTTACTAGACTGCCCAAGTGGCTTGAGTTTTGAGCCGTGCACTGTGTAGTCTGTGTATTCTACCATGTTAGGGTGACTTACCCTTCTCCACCTCAAACCTGCTTGATTAAAAACATGAGGCTCCCACTTTACTTAACATTTAATCGCCATGAAGTGTTTTGAGAGAGTGGTGCTGGCCCACATTCAGAATAGCATACCGGACACTCTGGACCCCTGCAGTATGCCTACCGGCCCAACAGGTCCACCTCCCACAAAGATAACATCATCCTAAAGTTTGCAGATGACACCACAGTAATTGAATGTATCACTGGTGGGGATGAGGCGGCCTACAAGAGGGAGGTGGACAGTCTGGCATTATGGTGTGAGAACAACAACCTCACTCTCAACACAGACACGAATAAAGGAGATGATAGTGGACATGAGGAAGGAGAGGAGACCTCACTGGCCACTGTTCATCCAAGGGCTTGAAGTGGAAAGGGTGAGAAGCATTAAATACCTGGGCATCTACATCAGTGAGGGCCTCACTTGGACTCTTAACACCACACAACTGGTCAAGAGGGCTCAACAGTGGCTGTACTTTCTGAGGAGACTGAGGAAGTTTGGTATGTCGAATAAGATCCTCGCTTAACTTTTACAGCTGCATTGTTGAGAGCATCTTGACCAGCTACATCACCGTGTGGTACAGCAACACTACTGCTATGGACCGCAAATGCCTGCAGAGAGTGGACTACTGAAAAGATCACCAGGACCCCACTGCCATCTCTGCAGAGCATCTACAACTGCAGAGTCCGCTGGAGAACTGCCTCGATCCTCAGGGACCCCACCAACCAACAACACAAACTGTTCACACTTCTACCCTTAGGCAGGAGGTACAGACGTATGAAATGCAGGACTTCCAGGCTAAAGACCTCTTTCTTTCCCAAGGCCATTAGACTCCTAAATAACTTATTGGAGTTTATAACTGTGGTTCACCTCATTCTATCGACCTCACACAACTGTATTTGACTTGTCCATCACACACCTACCTGCACATTACACTTTATACTTCAATTTTGTTTTATACTTTATGCTGCCTCTGTTACTTATTATCTAACTGCTATTTATTATTTAGGTTTATCTTTATAAGTTGGTTTTGTCATTTGGTGTGGACAGCAAAGAAAGAATCTCATTGTACAGGAAACGTGTTTCCTTACTGTGCACATGACAATAAACTTTGAACTTTAACTTTAAATCTCTGAGGCTGTATTTTGTCAGATGATGATGAAGTCGCAGAGTAACAAAATGATCTGATGACAATCAAGACAGACCAGGCATCAGCATTCCATTATCTGATTGATTTTTTTTTGGACATTTCTTGCAAATCATTGGCAAAGTTTGAGCAGACATTAATAGTGAGTTAAATTAATGGATAGTAATAATGTTTGGGACAAAGTCAAATTCTTCCTTGATTTCCTCCTCTGCTCCACAGTTTCAAGTTACAAATCAAACAATTCAGACTTGTGATTAAAGTGTACACTGCAGACTTTCATTTAAAGGCCGCTGTATACATTTCAGTCACACCATGTAAAAATGACAATACTTTTTATTTGTGGTCCACCCAGTTTCAGGTCACCATAACGTCTGGCACAATTTGTGTCACAAGTGTTTGTGATTCCTCAGGTGGGTTTCTTGCATCATAAGACACATCGGCTTGCTTTTTCCTTTTTGGAGTCTGTAGTTGCCATTGTCCAATGTGTGGGTACCAGATGTGACAAGGAAAGCCCAAGAAGCCATTATGAGGCTGAAAAACAAGAATAAAACATCATTGGAGACATCAGGAAAAACTTAGGATGACCAAAATCAACTGTCTAGAATATTACGAAGAAGAAAGAACACACCGGTGAGCTCAGTAATAACAGAAGGACTGGTAGGCAAAGGAAGACCTCCACTGCTGAGGACAGAAGAATCCTCACTATGGTGAACAAAAAGCCCCAGACGCCTGTCCAACAGATCACAAACAGTCATAAAAGGCTGATGTATGTGTGTCAGAGACAACTTCCTGAACAGAAATACAGAGGACACACTGCAAGATGAACACCACAAAAGCAGGATGGCCAGATTACAGTTTGTGAAAAAATGTTCAAAGAGCTGCAGAATTTTGGAAAAGGTCTTGTGGACAAACGAGATAAAGACGGACCTGATCAGAGTGATGGCAAGAGCAAAGTGCGGAGACAACAAGGAACTAACTGCCCGAGATCCAAAGCAGATCACCTCATGTGTTAAACATGGCGGTGCTGGAGGTGTTATGGCTTGAGCATGTATGGCTGCCACAGGTCCTGGCACACTTCTTTTTACTGATAATGGAATTGCTGATGGCAGTGGCACAGTGAATTCTGAGGTGTCTAGAAACATCTGATCTGTTCAATTCCCAGTAGATGCCTTCAAACTCACTGGACCGTGCTTCATCCTAAAGCAAGATAATGAGCCAAACAGACTGCTGCAGCTACATGAGAGTTTACAGAACTTAAAAAATGGAAAATTCTTGAATGGCCAAGCCAGTCACCCGATTTCAATCCAATTGAGCAGGCCTTCCATATGCTGAAGAGAAAACTTAAGTGGACAAGCCCTGTGAAACAAGCAGGAGCTGAAGATGACTGCATTAGAAGCTTGGCAGAGCATCACAAGAGAAGACCCTCAGTACCTGCTGTTATCTATGAATCACAGATGTCAAGCAGTCTTCACACGCAAGGGATATGCAACAAAGTCAGAAATGTGATGGTTTTAATTATGGTGGCCTGAAACGGGGGGACTACTGTATGTAGAAAAAGTGTCATCATTTCTACACAATGTGACTGAAATGTCTGCAAATCCCCTTAAGTCAGTGGCTCTCAATCTGTGAGGTGGGCCCCCCTAATGGGGCACAAGTAACAAAAAGGGGGGTGCGAAGATGTGAAAAAAAGAAAACAAGAATCAAAAATATGAAAAAAAACATCTGTTGAAACCAAAACAAATTAACTTAAACTACATTCTGATACTAGAACAATAAATATAGAGTTAGATAAATGTCGATAAAAGTTAAGTAGGTATAATAAAATCTGAATCTACATTTAAAAAATGTTAGGGGGGCTTGATTAAAACTGTTATGAAAACACAAATACTTAAAGGTTGAGAAACGCTGCCTTAAATGAAAGTCTGCACGCACTTGAATCACAATGTCTGAATTGTTTGATTTATAATTTTAAACTGTGGAGCAGAGGGGAGAATCAAGGAAATCTCTGTCTTTGTCTCAAACACTATGGAGGGCACTGTACATCACAAGTTTCATGTCAAAAACACCACTTCTACAGAGTATGGAGGTCATGATAGAATGAAGTCTTTTAATTAGCGAAAGACAGACTGGTGACTCTAAATTCCTTCCATTTTCTATCCAGGCTTTTCAAATTGAGTTTTGTTGAGGAGAAGCTGCTCAGCATTAGATGTAGGCCATTAACTAACATGATTGTCTTTGCAATGTATGAGGAAAGACACACAGAGACACAGGGAAGCCATACAAACACAGGAAGTGCCCAAGCTTGGATTCAGACTCATGATGTTTCAAGCTGGGAGGCAGAAGCTCCAACCACTGTGCTGCTTGCATCATTTGATGCATGATAACTTATGAAGGTTATATGTTTTCATACCAACAGCAAATAACAAGATGAAAATTAAACAAATGATGTAACAGGAATGAAGTTTCTCATAAAGATGGAGAGTGCTACTACCTCAGGACTCAACACATGAATTGGACCTGATGAAGAAATCTGATATGATATCTGTGGCATTTACATCACACAGCCTAGACATGGCCTGACCGTTTATGGATCCATTTATTACCTTAAGTGGAGAGTATGCATTGCACATGAGTTAGGAATATTTAAAACAGATTCTCGCATGTAATTTCTGCTTAGGTTCTTCAATTTTCCACAATTTAGAAGAGCTTGTTTATGAAACAGGGTGTGTCAGGGGAGAAGGAATATGGCATTACATTTTTCTTCAATCAAAAATGAATCTGGATATGAAGCAGACATCAACAACGGTGGGGACGGTATTGTTAGCTTCTTTGATGAATCCCAAAAAAAAAAAGCAAGAAACGTTTCAAATGAGAGAAATAACATTCGCATATCAATGAAAAATTCTCTACCTTCATCATGCCATCATTCGAGTATTTTTCCAATACTTTTTAGTTTTACTTCATTGCTATCTGATAATTTTAGTTTTCATTCTTTTTGTTTATATTTAGCTTTGGTTTTTCAGCAATTAACTTTATTTTTTTTTTCATATTAAAAGTATCCACATTCTGCAAGTGTAAAGCACACTTTTCTTCATACAGTAGTTGTCAAACTATATCTCATTCATCTTGGACTATTCAATGAATCTGTACAATATTGCTGTTTGTGGCAGAATTCTATTTTCTTCTAATAAAGTGACACTTCGAGGTTTCCAATGTGGTCAAAAAACCCAAGAATCCAAAAACAAGTGTGCTGTGATGCTATTGGTTATTTTAATCTGCAAAAAAATTTAAGTAAATAGTTATCTAAAATTAAAAACACTTTCTTTTATGTTTATAGATTAAACACCGAAAATGTCAAAATGAATAAAACGAGTCACCTGACGACACAACGTGTGTGTCGGGGTTGGGGTGGGGTTAAGGTTTGGGAATGTTTTATTAAATAAGAAAACTAACCTCGCGACGTGCATTATGCGAGAAGCTTCATGGATCAAACCCTGTGAATCCAGCCAGCAATATTGCAATAGAAAAAAAAGTATCAAAGTAAAAGAGTCGTTACATATGAAGTACTCACTCTGACGTTGTAGGCATTGAGGCTTGCAGTTACGCTCTTCTAATTTCAGTTTCAGAAATTGAGGATTCTAGAGGTAAGAATCCATTAGAATGTGTGGAATACCATTATCATTCTAATTATTAAGAGAAGTCATCTAATTATTATGAAATACATTATTTTTATTATTAATATTAAAGACCGTTTTAGTTGCACAATGCAATTTTTCCAAATGGCACATTTCTGAGTCGGCAGCATGCCGCAGAGGTAGAGCTGATGTCTCACAGTAAGGAGACCAGGGGGATTCAGAAAGCAGGTTATGTGACATACCCGGGTAAGTTTAAGGGTAAGTTAGTGGATAACCTCAACTTTCGGTTCCAAAAACGGAGGTAACTTTCTGGGTATGTATGTAACCCTAGCAGCTTACTCTCTGAAGATAACCTGCCACCGAGCAGGTTATGTTCCAGGGTAAGTTTGTTTCAGAAGGTTACTGAGCATGGCGTGCCCTTTTGATGACGATCCTGTGGACGTGGAAGCACAAATTATCCGAGGTTTTTCCGCCGGGAGAGAGTAATAAGACCGCGAATCGATGTCTTTTCATTTCCAAATGATTTTTAAAGAGA
>NW_024377905.1:0-10102 GCF_016835505.1 Polypterus senegalus
TGACATGAAAAAATAAAGAAACTCAGTGTTTCATTAACGTTTTTTTTGTTGCACATAATGACAATGTAACAGTGAATCTTACATATGTGTACACTCCTGAAAAGTAGAGTTTATTAAAGAAAGGAAAACTAAACCACTGCTAAACAGACAACTTAAACTGCGATAAAGAAATTCACAACAGAAAAATGTCTCCTAGATATTTCGTAAATTTGTACGAAATTGTTGTATTTATTTTTTTTTTTTTTTAATTTTATTACAATCAATACATAGCAATCAAGTTTTACAAAAAAAAAATTATGCTAAGAACAGATCGATCCCCACCCTTGAGAGAGAGAGCAACCAAGCATTGTAAAATTTAAGGCTTGTAAAAAATACCTAAATCAACAAATTCTCTGTGCTTTATAAACTTATTTCAAAATATTACTGATTAGATCCTGCCATGTTTTGAAAAAATCTGCCTGAATCCTCTAACTGAGTATTTGATTTTTTCCAATTTTAAATAATATAACATCAGTTTCCCTGACTTAAAAGAGAAGAGTTTGGGTTCTTCCAGTTTATCAGAATAAGTCTGCGTTACCCAACAGTGTAGTGAATGCAATCACAGTTTGTTTGTCTTTCTCCACTTTAAGACCCTCTGGAAGAACCCCAAACACAGCTGTTAATGGGGTTGGAGGGATTGTGAGTCCAAGACTGTCTGAGAGGTAATTAAAAATTTTTGTCAGAATAATGTTAATTTGGAGCAGGCCCAGAACATGTATGACCTAGTGAGGCTGGGGCTTGGGTGCAAGGGTCGCAGGTTGGATCATGCCCAAACATTTTGGAGAGTTTTAGATGAGACAGATGTGCTCGATATATAATTTTGAGTTGTATAATTGTATGCTTTGCGCATATGGAGCTTGAGTGAATTCTCTGCATTACTACTTTCCACTCCTTTTCTGATATATTAATTGAAGTCATTTTCCCAGTGTCCTCTTGGATCTTTGAAAGGAAGGGATTGTAAAAGGATTTTTATATATTGTAGAGATGGAGTCTAACTCCTTGAAATTGAGCAATAATTTTTCCAGCGTGGATGAGGGTGCAAGATGAGGGAAAATCTGGAAGGTTCTGTTTAACAAAGTTCCTGATTTGAAGATAGTGAAAGAAATTTGTAGCTGGAATGTTAAATTTGGAATGTAATTGTTCATAGGATGCAAAGACGTTGTCTATATAAAGTCTCTAAGCAAAGTTAATTCCAAATTTTTTCCAGATATTAAAACTGCATATGTTTGTGAGGGTTGAAAGAGGTGGTTCTTTTGCAGGGTGCCACAGAAAGAAGCTTCTCCGTCTTAAATACTTTCTACATTGGTTCCAGATTCTAAGTGGAGTGGAGCACAATTGGGTTATTAGTGTATTGCCGATAACGTGTGTTTGTTGGAGCACAAAGCAAGGAATACAAGAAGTACTGCAGGATTTTACTTCTATTGCGGTCCATGCCTGTGTATGTTCTTCTATTTGTGTCAGGTTCTTATCGACTGTATATTTGCCGCCCAGTAATAAAACTGGAGTTAGGTAGAACCATGCCGCCTTCTGCCTTTTTGTCTTTGTAGGGTAAACTCTTTTGATGCGTGGATGTTTAGAATTCCAAATAAATGAGGTTATGTGCTGAATCTAATTGCTTAAAGAACAATTTATTAATGTATATTGGTATGTTTTGAAATAAAAAGGAGCTTAGGAAGAATATTCATCTTAACAGTGTTAATTCTTCCAGCTAGTGTGAGATAGAAGGGTTGACCATCTATGCAAAGTCTTGTTTAATTTTTCCATGCAGGCAGGCGAAATTTTTGTTGATAAAGAGCTTTATGTTTACTTGTGATGTTTACCCGAGGTATTTAAACTGTTCTGCAATGATAAAAGGAAGGGTGTCTAATCTAATATTATGTTGACGAATTCACGGAAAGAGTACACTTTTATTCAGATTAATTCTGGAACCAGAGGCTTTGAAATTCTGTGAGTGCTGTAAGACTGCAGGCACAAATTTTCTAGATCCACGATATACAGTACCATATCATCTGCATATAATGAGATTTTCTGTTCAGTCCTTCTCTGCTAATCCCTTTATCTGATCAGTATTTCGACAATGTATTGCCAGTGGTTCAATGGCAGTGCAAAACAGCAGTGAAGACAAAGGGCATCCTTGTCTTGTGCCACGTTCTAGTTTAAAAGTAGTCTGAGCAAATGTTATTGATGCAAACTGAAACTTCTGGGTTGGTATACAGTAATTTAATCCATGCACAAATGTTAAGACCAAACTCAAACTTCTCCAATATAGTAAAAAAGTATTTCCATTCAATCGCATGTCGAATGCTTTTTCTGCATCCAATGATAATAATATTTCTGGGTTGTTGATTTAGTTGGTGAGTATATTACATTAAACAGGCATCGAAGATTTGAAAATTAATAGGCCCCTAATAAATCAGTTGGTCTTGTGATATTACTGGGGAGCACTTTCTCCATCCTTCTAGCTATGATTTTGAAAGTATTTAACGTCGTTATTCAAGTGAAATTGGTCTGTATATGATGCACATTATTAATAAGTCCTTATTTTGTTTTGGAAAGGCAGTGATTAGTGTGGCGACAGGTTTGTGGAAAGTTAACGGTTATCTCTGGCTTCTGTAAATATTGCTAATAGGAGAGCTAGCTGGTGATTTCTTGTAAAAACTCTTGCAGGAGGTAGCCGTCAGGGCCTGCTGCTTTTCCACCTTGGGTGACTTTATAGCATCCAGTAATTCAATATTGACAGAGGTTTGCTCAGTTCCTCCACACTAAAAGCGTCAATTTATGGTATCTGTAATGTATCCAGAAGAGCAACATTAGATTGTATATTGTCTTCTTTAAACTCAGTAGTATATAAGGTTATAGTAGTCTCTGAAAGAAGTGTGCATTATATTTTTTATTGCGTTAGTACATCTTGCTTGTGGTTGTTGCACTAAAAGCTTATTAGCTTTCTCTCCATGTTCATAATAATGATGTCTGGATTTGTAAATTAGATGTTCAGTTTCTTTAGTTGTCAAGAGTTTAATTCTGAATGTAGAGCCTGCCTCCTCTTGTAGAGTCTCGCTTGGTAATCTGGCATGTTCTTCATCTATTTAGTAATTTAGCTTTTTATCTCTGCTACTTTCTTAAGCAGTTTATTTCTTTGGGAAAGATATGAGATAATCTGTCCTCTTAAGAGGCCTTAGAGTTTCCCAGAGTATTCCTGCAGAGATCTCCAGGGGATATGTTGTCTCTAGAAAGAATTCGATTTGTTTGGATATAAATTCAGTACAATTCTAGTCAATAATAGAGGCGGATTGAGGGGCGCCATCTGCTTGAGGGTGAGTGTGGGGCTTAGTAATTTCATCTCCAAGATCGCCGGAGCATGGTCTGAAATAACAATAACATCGTGTTACAAGATTTAATCTTAGGCAAGAAGTTATTGTCTATAAAGAAGTAATCAATCTTGAGTAGCAATGATGTACTGGTGAGTAGAAAAGAATATGTTCTTGAATTTGTGTTTAAAACCTCCAGGGGATCTGATAAGTTGTGATCAGTTATAAACTTTGTAATTATCTTTGCGGTGTTAGTTGCGTTCCCCTGTGGAGGAAGTCCTATCTAAGTGGTTAAAACACAATTAAAGGTCTAGCCATTATAACTTTGAGTGTTCAGATTGGGAATGGATGCAAATAAATTTGGTATAAATTCCTTATCATCAACATTAGGTGCATAAACATTTATCAAAATCATTTTACAGTTAGATAAGTCTCCCATGACCATCACATATCCCTTCAGGATCCAATACTACATCTGATGCTACAAATGGTACTTTATTCTATGTGTAGAATTCCCACCCCTCTAATTTTCTTTGTAAAACTAGAATGGAACATTAGCCAGTCCAGTCTTTTGCAGCAGACTGATCTCCTTACTTAGTAGAGTGGGTTTCCTGTAAAATACTATTTAACATTTAGACCTGTTAGGTGAAAAGTACTTTCTTTCTCTTTAATTCGTGATTCAGGCCTTTAACATTCCGGCTTACGAGATTAACTGTCCTTCATGGAACTGATTCTGATTTTTGATGTCATTTTAGTCTTAACTGAGTGAAATAGTTTAGGTCTTGTTCCTATTCCCCCAAGGTTGTTGCCATGTGCAGCTTATTATTATTCGTTGATAGTTATAATTATAAGATTGAGATATTAGATTAGGTATAGATCAGGCCTGCTCTCTTTCTCTTCCCCTTAACCCCCACACCCTCCTTTTTTGCCTCCCAGGTGAGGCTAAAACCCCACTTCACGCAGTCCCAGTCCTCTGACATACCCAGGATGAGCCGCGTCCAAGCACAACAAGCCCCCATGCAGTGGCGCTGAGTTAAAAGATAGAGACTATCCAATACAGTCTTTAAAAAGAGGAAAAAGAAAAAAGAAAGAATTTTGCAGTTAATATAAATATATAATCTTCCAGCAATTTTAGTGCATTAAGATGATACCACCGAATATCAAACCCAGGTGATGGTATTAAAGATGTGTCCAAAACAAGCATAACAAGTCTTAATGCAGTAATAGCAATAACAGTAAAACCAAAGGGTATGATATTGAACAGTCTCATTGGGGTACACATGAAATAATTAGAAAAGAGAAAAAAATAGGAAAACGTAATTAAAGCACAATAAAACATAAACATTTAGCGCCCTAAAGTAATACTAAGTAATAATAAGTAATAAGTAAGTAATAATAATAATAAGTAAGTAATAATAAGAATATGAGAATATATGCTGATAAAAAACCCGTATTTTAAAACAAATATAAGATCAGACAGTAGATTAATCTAAACTTTATCATTAACATATGACTCACAATTATGTATCAGGAATAGTCCGGGATCCAGCTTTCTTAATTCATTTCTGCTTCCTCCTTGCTAGCGAAAACATAAATGACCTTGCCATTCCACTTTCAGTTTTGCGGATACAAGGCCGTATTTGACATTGGCTTACCGTGGCAGCTGTTTAACCTAATATAGGCTGTGCGTTTAATAGCTGTACTGGAGAAGTCCGGGAACACACAGATGTGGCTATTTTCATATATAATATCTTCCTTTTTTTCTGAGGTTCCATCACCTCTAGCAAATGATAATGGATTCAAAACAGACTATAAAAGATCTTGGTCGGGGTCTGATGGTGTTTGATCCGGCGTCACATGACAAGCGCTTCTTATCTGAATTCTGCTTTAAAGTACTTCCCGATTATTTTAGAAAAAAGTTCAATTCTTGAATTTCACGGGGTTTAAACTTTCTTGATTCTCCGGCAGGCCTTCAATTCTGACGTATACCTTCTACTCCCATCTTCTAAAACAGCAGCCAGTCTGTCTCAAGTTTTCTCGAGTTTTTACATTTCCGAACTGACATTTACTGCTCTTTCCTCAACTTTTGGCAGCTAGATGTTCAGCCATTTCCGATCGATTCGTGAATGTCTCATTAAGATCTCCAGTGATCCCAGCAAGCGTGCTCAGTTTAACGATGTTTTCTCATCATCTTCAATTTTACCCAGCACCTGTCGAAGTTCAAGTTGTTACCTCTTGGCCCATGACCTTTCATTTGCCTGTTGGATTTCCTGTACTTGACCTTTCATTGGCCTGTTCATCTCCTGTTCCATTCCTGTTTCAGTCTCTCATGTACCTTTGCAGTTGCTTTCTCGTGCTTCCTTCTCGCTTTTCTTTTATATCTTGCGTGAGCTCAGCGAGCAACACTCAGTTCGATAGCTCAATTGTGCCTTCTTGTACACGTAGATGAAGCAGCAGACTCTGCTGAGCCGGGTGTCCCC
The DNA here is from genome assembly GCF_016835505.1 of Polypterus senegalus. Lineage (NCBI taxonomy): Eukaryota > Metazoa > Chordata > Cladistia > Polypteriformes > Polypteridae > Polypterus > Polypterus senegalus. The sequence continues at coordinate 5,828 of NW_024377905.1, forward strand.
TGCTCCAGTCCAGCGTAGTGCGTAACTGAGCATGACCTCCAACCTTTTCCAGTTTCCAGGTAATCCTCTCAATCGTGAGCTATCCCACATCTGCACTCATGATGGCACCTTAGCTCCTTGTACCCGCTCTCAGCCGGCGGCGATGTGGCGGACCGTGGTCGAGTCTGTATGCTGCCCATCTGATCCAGGTCCAGGTCTCTGAGGCCGTGTCCTAGAGCTAGGGCTTGCTGATCGTAGCTTGGATGTAGCTTTAGTCTTGATTCTTCGGACCCCCCCTTCTTGTTGGCCATGTTTTATATGTGTTTACATATACTGTGGCAGTCCTTCTCAGGTTGAATAAATACAGGATATCTCAGAATAATAAGCAAATAATATGAAAATAGCACCACTGCTAGCGGAGCTTTCCACTTCAGAACGTCATCTCTACGCATCGGACGAGACCAGAAATACTTTGGTGCAGCAACTCTACTAGACAGAATAGCAGTCAGGATTATAAAGAGGATCAGAAATCATTCAAGGGTGGTTTTAAAATAAGGAAAAATATTTTAACATTTAAGAAAAAATATTTTAAAAAGAGGCATCTGAGCAGAGTGGTCTTCAGATCCAAATGTAATTCCTTTATTAAAAGTTTAAGTTTCTCTCTGTTTTTTCTAGAATTGAGCACAATGCTGATACTCTAGTATTAATTGTGTTCTCTATGGGGTGAGCAGCTGCGGTTATTAGAACTACAAATATTAACAAATGTCAGTCTAAAGCAGCAAATCCTCACGTTTAATTGTGGACATCAAACTGTTGACCTTCTCGATGCGTCCATTTTGGTTCCTCACAGTCACCTCAGTGTCATTTAGTGAGCCAGCAGTGTGAGGTGAAGGCCGACTGCTCCGTCTACACTCGTCTGTCATCTGCTGCCTTATTGAGAGGAGTGCAGATTAAAGTGCAGGAATAAAACTGTCTTCACAATAACATTAAAATCCCAGCCTGACTGACCAAAGCTGAACAGATCTTTTGTTTCCAGATTTTTGGGATAAAATTGAACATTACTTAACAATTTTTAAACAGATAATAGATTGTCCCAAAAAGAAAGCAAAATACAATAATCATTTTACTATGAAAAAGAAATAACATCACCAAGAAACCCTGAGTATTAAAATCTGTGCGGGGAGTCTCCACCATTTAAGGTGCTCTTTATTTAAGACTGTAATAATGAGAAGTTTATGAAAATAATAATGATGAAATAAGTGATATTGACACTTTACTTGAATTCGGACAACTTTGACCAAACCAGACATCCACGGTAATAAAGCAAACAGAAATAGATGTCAATGTTAATAAATATCATTAGGGATGATGCTAATTTTGAAAAATGAGAAAAAGAGCATAATGCACAAAAACTTCCAATATATCTAAACACAGAAAATTCATTTTACATTATTTATTCTAGATTTTCTCATTTACGAGTAAATTTACCACAGATGAAGCAGTAAATATTTTTAAATGGTAGGATGATTTCAGTGCTTTTTCTGAACCAGGAATACAAAAAGCATAAAAATTGGATTAACTCCAAAGCTCATTTCCAGTTACCAAACACTAACACAGTGTGCCTGTCATTATGATATAATAAGTATAATGGGGTGCTCAGAGCAAAAGAGATTATAAAAGGCAGCCAGCAGATAATAAAAAGCCCCCACGACTACTCCTAATATTTTGCGGCTTTTCTTTCCGACAGTTTTGATATTTACTGTCACTCCTCATAGTTTGTCTCTTTTCTATCATGATTGATGGCTCTTGAATGGCTTCTTGCAACTACAAATATTCTTAAATAAAAAACAATCATTATGGAAAAAGGGGCAAAAAAGTTGTATTAAAACAAAATGACCAATTCAAAAATATGAAGAGTAATACAAGCTCCTTCACATTCCTCTACGTCAATATAACTAAAACATAAAAAATCGACTGTAATGAAAAGTGCAAAAACAGCCACACTGCAGCAATGCTGATCCCTGTAACAGTCAAAGTTATTTTTGAACTGTAAAAGAAAGGATGGCGAACAGCAATGTAGCGATCAATGGATATTAAAACCACATTATACAACGCTAAACTAAGAAAATAATTTGCAAGGGCCTGATACAAATAACAATAAATAACTCCAAAGTACCAGCAACCGTCAATGAGGGACAACCAAGTGATGGGCATCACAAAAAGAAACCTGTTAAGAAATCGGCCAGGTGCAAGTGAAAAGGATCAGAAAGATTGGTATGCAGCTGAACAAAATGAGAAATAGAAATGAAGACAAGAAAGATTTCCAAAAAGACTGTCGATAAAGTAGCAAATGCAAAAATATAAAACAGTTTGTATAATTCAGTGTCATAAATCAGTCTAACACAAGATGTATTACTGTCAACAAAGCAACTCCTGTCTGTCCCTGATGTCACTGAGCTGTCCTTGCCTGCACACTGAGATGTTTATACACTGAGCCCCTCGACTGCCATATTCTCTCTGCTGGCGTAATTCACATGAGGCGTCTCTCTGCTGTGTTTGCTTCACAAATTCTCTCAGGATGTTTTGTTTGTTCATTTCAGTTCTTACTCACTATTAAGTTCATCAAATCTCAGATGTCTTCATTATATTTGTTTTGTCAGGAGCCGCTCAGGGCTGTGGTGGTCTCTCCTCACAGCTCCACAGTGGTCAGCTGCTGGCTCTCTGCAGTTTCATGCTTCTCCTCTGTCTGCTGTTTTTGTTTTTTGTTCTCAGTCACTTTGACTTACTTTCAAGTATATAACAGCGAAGCAGCACATTAAATCACGGTTCAGATGAGCTGAGGTTGTGCCCAGTGGTGGTCTGACACTCCATCCTGTCCTGTGTGCCCCTCTGACACCTGTGAGCTGAAACTGTATGGAGTGTGCTGGACCACTCTGCACTCATGAGAGGCCCAGACACACACACACACACACACACACACACACACACACTTATAAAGATCAGGTGAGATAGACAACAGAGTCATTATAAATCTTAGGGTGCCAACTGTGACATGTAAATAAATAAAATAGGTGCATGATGATAAAACGTCCAAGCAAAAATAAAAGTAATAACGTCCTGAGCTCAACTTTTAAAGGGTCTGTCCACTGGCACTGGTACAATACAATACAATATAAAACAATTTATTTTGTATAGCCCAAAATCACACAAGAAGTGCAGCAATGGGTTTTAACAGACCCTGCATCTTGACAGCCCCCAGTCTTGACTCTCTAGAAGACAAGAAAAGCCATGAAAATGACACCTTTATTGACTAACTAAAATTGTAATTGTAATCTTTTAGTTAGCCAATAAAAGGTGTCATTGCTCTTTCTACATTCATAATGGCTAACACGGTATAACACCCTAGTAAGAAGACAAGAAAAAACTTGGAAAAAAAAAAAAAAAAACCTTGTAGGGAAAAAATGGAAGAAACCCTGGGAAGGGCAGTTCAAAGAGGGACCCCTTTCCAGATAGCTTGAGCGTGCAGTGGGTGTCAACAAGAAGTGGGTCAATACAATACAATACACAGAACAAAAACACAAGTAATCCTCAATACAATATAATACTACATAGTAATATTACAAGTACAGAGCAGAATTCAACAGTAGATGATATCACATAATATGATTTGGATTTGTTCAGAGTCCTGGAGACCTCAGAGACATCAACTGCCTCCCCATTTGGCCATTCTACAGATGAATCAGCTCTGAGGCAGCAATCCAATGAAAGGACTCCTCTACCTGATGATTCCAGTGCTCTTCCATTAGAGATGACTTTTCCTTTGGCAGGCAAAACAGAACAGGTGAGGGTTAGTAACAAATTATAACGATCATGTTACGTATGTTTTAGTGCTAATGACCAACAACAGAGATGCAGTCTATAGAGTTAATCAGCATCTCTGGTCAGGGTTAAGCAAACTGAAGTAGTGAATTTGTGGGATAGTGAGATTTGAAAGCTGAGACTGAAGGGGCATCTCTTATAGTAGCAGGCAGACCACTCCGCAGTTTAGGGACCCGCAACTAAAAGCGACCCCCACTGTTATTTTATTAATCCTGAATCCAAGCAGACCGCCATCATGAGATCTAATGTGCACTCTGGTTTGTAAGTCATGATAGTTCAGACAAGTAAGCGGACCTTGGCCATTTAAGGCTTTATATGTTAAAGGAGGATTTTGAAATCGCCCTAAACTTAACCCGGGGGCCAGCGTAAGGATTTAAGAACGGAGTTATGTGTTCAAATTTTCTTATTCTTGTAATA
>NW_024377906.1:0-41395 GCF_016835505.1 Polypterus senegalus
ATCAAAATGTATTTTTGGATGTGTAATTTTTAATAAAAGTAAACGATCCTACACTATTCCAACGAATACTCAGAAGAATTTAAATACCTGTACACCCGAGCTCGTAACTCAATGGAAAAATGAGGTCTAAACTTCGTAGGAATAAAACTAATTGTCTCTCTGAAGTGATGTTCGGGTGATTGTGGGTTTTTTAAAAAAATAATTTATCGTAAAGCGCTTGACAAATAATCGTTTAGTATTTGTGCCGTTTTAAACGGCACAAGGAGGTTTAAGTTGGCTAATTGTTCTCATTTTCAGCCCCACCTTTAATAAAAGGTACCCCAAACGGTTCTTTTTGGCCAGATTTGTTCTTAGATACTGATCGGAGGAGGTTGTTGGCGCTTTCTCTTATCAGGGAGTTATTGGAACACAATGGCTGAACTGGTGTACTGCCCTCACGGTGTATCTTTAATTTAACGTGTGTTGCGGTGGGCGATTTACTTACGTCTCTAAAAAAAAGAAAAGCGTGGTTTGACTATGAAATTGCCTTCTCCTCAAGCTCAAAATTCGGGATCCCACGGAACACGGACGGAGATACGGCTAGGATGGCGGTTTCTCGTGAAGTAGAATCAAATCTCGGCAACACGAAGTGCGAGTCGTATACGAAAACAATGAATGGCAGTCCCGGAGGACACACAGAAATGCAGTCGGAACAATCTTTAACACTCTGTAGCGTAGCGTAGCATACCTAACTCGGAGATAAGTTAAAAGATAGAAACAAAATCCACATCAGAAAATTAAGAACCCAAACTCGAATCACTTACCTTTCCTCTGGGTAACATGCTGTTGTGTGTTCGAGACTCAACCGTCTCGTTCCACTTCTCAGTTCCTGCTCACAAGTTAAAGACACGAAACGCACGTCACGCCAGTTTTGTTTTCTTCTCTATTGTTGACGTCACATACGATGCTTGGCGAGAAGGGTATTGTTGCAACCGGAAACATTATGGGCGGATCTGAAGGGGGGATAACTGTAAATGCAAGTGGATAGTATTTGGGTAATTCAGAATTTCAACGAATGAAAATTATTGTTACTCTATGACAATCAAAAACTCACCTGTCCCAAATTTTCAGTGTTTCAAGTTGTCTATCAAGTGCAACTTTAATCAAACGTTCACAGTTCGTGATCCCCACCTCTTTGAGGTTCTTCTTAAATAACCTGCCGTTGTACTAAGCGACGAAACTCCATTAAACGAAAGGAGACAAAAAAAAAAGTAGCTGTGGCGTGAAACTTCATTAGACAAAGAAGAAGGACGAAACTTTCTCGTTTTTTTGACAATGGAAGTAATTTCGAAATTAAACTTTGATAGTTCAGTTTTTTATTTTTAATAACTTTTTTAATGGTTATGTTTGTACCGTAAACCCTTTTACTTTTAAACTAATTTTCCTTTTCGCTGCAATAATTGTTTTCTATTCGCGGGGGATCGGCACTCAACGGTAGCCTTTTTAAATTCCACAAGCGGTTCAGGCTTGATATCCGGGAAAACAAAAAAACACGTTTACAAACATCTGGGAAAACCCTTTATCAGTTATTCTTGTAAGTAGGTTTTTAAAAGTTCAGACTGACTAATTTGGGGGGATATTCCCTTTTTTTTCTTTTTTTTTTAGTTCCTTATTGGGTAATGCCCCAAAATTGTAATACCAAATCTGTATGTTTGTTTTGTACCGTCAATTTTAATAGAATTTCTGGTGTTTTGGCAGATGATGCCTATATCTAAACTGTTGAAGACTTTCCTGCGGGGGGGCGGGCCCACTAAATTATACTGATCAGACTGACAGTCGCATGTGCAAGAGCCTTTCAATTTAATTTCAAGTGACATTTTATTTTTTTCCTTTCAAAACTTCTAAAGAATATATTCTAAATTGGAGTTAAAAGAAAAATAAAGGAAAATTCAAAACACCCCTTTCTTAAACTTGTAATTCCTTTTTGTGTTTGACTTTCACGGTCTTTTTTTTTTTTTTTTTTTTCCTTCATTCCTAGGACATCCATGCTGGTTAGTAACTTGGAGTAGAAAGTTGATGGTTTTTGAATATGAACTGTAATTTTATAAAACTTTACATTTGTGTTTGATTTCTTTTTCCTTTTTTCCTTTTCTCTTCTCTCTCTCTCTCTCTCGCTCTTTTTATATCTATATATATATATATATATATATATATATAAAACCCCAACACAAACAAAAAGTCCTGGAAACGAGTCCCTCCACAAAACCCGGAGGCGGCATTTCCAAGAATTTTTTCTTAATAAAGAACAAAAAGTCGGGGTTCGAAGAATCGACCCCGTCGATTTCCCGAATAAACGATGCCGACTGGCGATCCGGGGCGTTTTTCCCCATGACCGGGAAAACCCAAAATCTTTGGTTCCGGGGTGGGGGTATTTTGCAAATTTAAAAAGGAACGGGAAAGGGGCACCACCAGGAGGGAGCCTGCGGCTTGACTCAACAGGGGAAACCTCACCGGCCCGGATACGGGAGGGATTGCCCGTTGTATTTTATCTCGATTCTGTGGATGGTGGGGGGCCGTTCTTTTTGGTGAAGCATTTGTCGGTTAATTCCGATAACGAGCGGACTCCTCCTCAAATAGCAGGCCCCCCGGCGGTCGACATCAACTTTTTGGGAGGACCCACCCACCCCGCCCCTCGCTCTGGGAAGTGGGGGTCGGGTGGGCGGCGTCCCCCAGTTTTCAGTCACGGACAATTTGTATGTTGTTTTCTCAAAGTTCCTCTTTTCATTCACTTACAGTCTTCCAAAAACCCCCCCCCGTTTGGACTCTTTTTTCGGGAAAGGTTACCCATCACTAAAAATTATGGGCGTTTTGCTCGCCGGGGGGCTATACCCTACTTTTATCGACTATAGAGGACCCCCTTTTTTTTCCATCCATCCATTATACAACCCTTATCCCAACTCAGGGTCACGGGGGGCTGCTGGGCTAATCCCACCCAACAGAGTTCGCAAGGCAGGAAAAAACCCCGGCGGGCGCGCACCCCACACTAGGGGCAGTTTAGAACGCCAATGCACCTAACCTGATGTCTTTTGGGCTGGGGAAAAACCATCAGAAAAGGGAGAAAAATCAAAATTCCATGGGAAGACCGGGAAGCAAACCGGGCTCCTAACGCGAGGCAGCAGCGCTACCCCTGGGCCCCCTTTAATTTTACTGCCAGTCTTTTAAAGATGCTGATAATATTTTTTTTTCATATGTGGCATACCTTTTAAATTTTAGCATTCATCGAACGTGCCCTCCCCTATTAATGACACCCCCTTTTAAAAAAATTTAAAAAAATTATTGATGAGAGCTTTCTTTGAATAAAATTGTTTCAATTAAAAAATCAGATGTTTTCATTTTTTCCTCAAGGAGAATTTTTCAGCAAACTTGGATTTTTTTTTAACCCTTCTTGTAATTTTACAAGGGGTGCCAGTAAAAATGGAAGTATTTTATTTATCCTTTTTTTTTAGGATACATGTCGTGATTTGCAATTACTTTAGGTAGTGCCCAGTTTGGGGGTTTTCTAAACTAAAAAAAAGATGTATCCAAAAAAAAAACTATTGAGATAGTAATTTTAACAGTTTAAATTTCCCAAAAGGTTCCACTTTCATAGAAAACTGGATGCGACCAAAACCAGATAGCTTGCACAAGGCAATCATTTCATGTGACAGTCTGATGTATTTATTTGTTTTCCACGTGTGGAGAGCAGGCCTTGTGGCTGAAGAACGGGACTGAGAACAAGGGCCCCAGGTTTATGGGCGAGAGATCACGGGGCCTCAGGAGGATCAACATAAAAACTGTTGGGCATCAAAGGGCCATGGGCAGATGATCACTTGCTGGCAACAGCTCAGATAACAAGAAAAACTTTTTTTTTGTAATCTAGAGCGGGGCTTGATGACTTTATATACCAAACTTTTGTTTTGCTTGCCAACAGGCTGTTGTATCTCAAAGTTCATCAAAAATATCTTTAAAGATAGCATCCAAGTTCACGGTAAGACCTCTATACAGTAGAAGATGAGGAGCTCAGATGGCCTCTACAACTCCTATGAAGCTCTGTCAAGAGCTGGGGACGAAAAGAAAACAGAGTTCCGTTTCGGGGTTGCTGATGCTCCTTTTTTACTTAGTAAATCTCAGTACAAAAGGCCCAGAGTAAAAAAAAATCTGTTCATTGATGGACCACAGCGTGAGTGGGCGCATGTGGTGGGGAAGCGGTCCTTTCTGTTCTATCAAATCATCTTTCTGTTTCAAATACCTTTTTATTAGTAATTTGCAAAAATAAACATATGAAATGTAAAATATGTTTAAAGTGAAATTTAAAAAACATTAATACACTTTTATATTGGTTAAAATAAATCTTTTTTTTTTTTTTAAAGGGGAAAAAGGACAAACCGTTTTATTTGGGTACAAAGAAAAGGGAGCACACTGAGGCTTTTCAACCTGGGATTCCATCGGCGCCTCCTCTATTAAAAGTCACTTCTTTTTTTCTTTGGCCTTTATATTTTGGTGTTAAACACTGTTTTAAAAGAGTTTGGGCTATTGCTGTAAATAATAAAGGACACTTTGTTGATTAAGCTGTATATATGACATTCTTTGTATCTGTTTGCAATTCATGCCCTTTTTCTTTAATTTTTTTAACAGCCTTGAAGTTTTTTTACCTTTTTTTAACTTTTAAAAAAACAGAATATCCCCCTTGCATTATTTTATATAATATATAGAAGGGGATTTATTTTTTCGATTTTAAATCTTTTTGTTAAATTAAAAGATTAATTTTTTTTTCGTTCAATGCCATATTTGTTAATTGTAAGTATTTTTGAAATGGTTCTACAATTTATATGAATATTTTTTAAAAAATTTTTTTTTGGTAGTGACAATAATGAGTGTTTTAATTTTTGTGACCAATCACCTGCATATTAAACAATAGAACATAGTTTTAGCAACCTCCTCATCAACACCGCTAAAACGCATTTTATGGACTGCGGTAATCCCCAGCTTGGGAAAATGAGCATCCCGATCAAGACTTTGCTGTTTACTTCCAAACAGTCTACAACAATAAGGGGCTTACTTATCTTTTTTTAGGAGTCACATTTACAATACAAGAAATACTGAATTATTTTGTGAAAGAAAAATGTTTGTGTAGCAGCACCATGTAAATACATGTCAATGTCCATAAACAGCTATGGAATGTATTTTACTCTTCTTGCTGTTCTGATGCATATTTAGTACACGTCCATTGTGTGATTTGTTTTGAAAGCTCCCCCAAAACACTGACTTACCTGCTATTAGCACAGTAGAAGCAGGTTTTCTTTGCACTTAGAATATTTTTCTGTTGCTTGCATATGTGAAGGTTTACTTTTTTAAAACCATAACTCACTGCCAGAAACTTGTTATTCTAAGGTCTTGACATTAAGTGTGTGTCAGTGTTTATATTTAGATACACTATATCTATACTAAAAAAAGGGCCCAAAGCCCTCACCCCACTCCTCACTCACTGACTCATCACTAATTCTCCAACTTCCCGTGTGGGTGGAAGGCTGAAATTTGGCGGTTTCCTCTGACAGCTTCCTTAAAAAGTTTGCGGGTTTTTATATCGAAATTCTCGGCGAATGGTCATAACTGAAGCAGTTTTCTCCATTTACTGTAATGGAATGAGCTTGAAAGCCGTGGGGCGGGTTTCTGTGACATCATCACCTCCCGTAATCACACAGTGCATTGAAAATCAGGAAAACCTCCAAAAGCGCGGAAGAAAACATGCATATATAATTTAGAAGGCAGCAAACAATAGAAGCGGCGAAGTGACTATACAACCATGTTCATGAGTTCTGCTCCGGAAACAAAAGCGATGTAAACCTACACTTTAAATTAAGTTCATAGACAAGCTGCGCTGGCGTTTGTAATTTAGTGCCTGCCCATATAAGGCCGTCCGTCAGCGGCAATCCAATAGCAAACTCCCTAAATATTCACGGGTTAAGGACTGTGCTTATGGAGGAAGATGGGATAGTCAGGGTGGTGTTTGGCACAAACTCAGCGAAACTGCAGAGAAAACTAAGTGCGGGTCTTCCGACATTACATACAGCCATGGACATCACCGCGAGATGGCACCAGCACAGCTAGGAACCTTCGATGCAAGCACACCGAAAGTGGCTCCACGAACTGAAGCGCAGCGGTACGCAGGACAAAAGCAACAGTTCCAAAGAGTGCTGAACAAAACCGAATTACACAATTGAAAGAGGTAGCAAAAAATATAGGCGTGTGATACATACCAGCATATTCATAAGTGCAGCTACTACTTGAAACAAAGCACAGTGGAAAAAGAGTGAATGTCCCGCCAAAGGGAAGACCGTGTTTAAAAAAACCCCGTGCATGTAAAATATCACATCTCAGATAAAGAGGAAGACGAGCTGTTTATTGATGCAGTAAGAAAACGATCGATAGATAAAACCTGTCATCTTTACAACGATTGACAAACACGGAATGTAACTTGAACACAACAAATCCTACAAATACGAACCTGATTGAAAGAAATAATGATAATCAAATCCTTGATGACCGCAACACTCAGCAACACTCACAAAACAAATACTGTATATTGACAGTCATGTTAATGCTATTTTTAAAATGTTCCTTTTCTTTTTTCCTTAGCTTTTTAACACACTACTTCTCTGCTATATATACGCGGGTATATATATATATATATATATATATATATATATATATATATATATATATGTATATATATATCCTCGATCTACATAATTGAATAATGGATTACTTTATTCGCCATCAGTAGTTGGTTTGGTAAAGCCATACTCAGTGTATTCATTAGATGAACGGTAAAAAGTAAGAGCGAGGGAGGATGACACACAGAGGGCATGCAGGCTGTAGTGTCAGCGCCAACTCTATCTGAAATGCACGATCACATTTGAAAAAATATATATCTTTTCAAGTTCTATAGCTAGTCTATATGTGTCAAACTCAAGGGTCATGGCCGCATCCGACAGTGATGCGGTAAATATATCGGCCCCTTGAGATCATTTTATATACTGTAATATTGCGCTCAATGGCCCGGGTATATGAAGCGCTGGTAACACAATAAACTACAGATCCCATAGTATGGTAGCACTTCAGCTACCTTGCCGGCGTTTTATTTACGCGCTAATCAAGTCCAGCTTATGATGCTGCAAGTTATTGCGGCTAGCTCACCGCGATGCTGAAGAGAATAGTTGATTCTGAAAATAGAGCCTTTAAAACGATGGGAGGCTAAGTATATAAGTTTACTGAACCCGTGTGTCTCCATTTGCGGAGCTAATGTGGCTGTAATTACAAGAATTTAATCTAAAAGGCCAAGCACTATGAGACAAAACATCAGGGTAACCTGAAAGACCTGAATGTCAATGCAGAAGATACAGAAAGCAGCATAATTAAATAAGAATCTGACACTTCAGCAGGCCCGTTTTTACCCGTACAATCACAAAGTGATTTCAGAAGTGAAACTACTTTTATGGGACACACAAATGCACCAGTGCAATTTGGCCCCACTTTCCCTGTTGCCAAGTAATGTTGAACCAAGTCGTCACTCTGGTGTTCCCAAACCACGCGACTTTGCTGATAAACTGAGCGCACTGGAGTTTGCGCGCGCTTTGGTGACTTTGAAGAACAAAAAAGTCTGTCTACATGCGGCTCGAACCTTGTGCATGTTTGGTAGCACATATCTGTGTGTGAAGCTCTTCTCAGTGATAAAGACTAACAAAACAGCACACAGGAGTCGCCTCACTGATGAGCACCTGCAATCCATCCTGAGAATCTCCACAACACAGAACCTCACAGCAAACAGAAACGAACCTGTGGCCAAAAAAGATGCCAGGCGTCCAGCTCTAAAATGACATATGAGCAAAGACAACTGAATGATTTGATTTGTTATTGCTGAAAGGAACACATTTTATTTATATTTCTAGGTTTTGTTATGCAGCATATTCATATTTGAATTTGTATAATTTTAACAGGATATATTTTTATGAAGAGCAAAATCTTTTGGGATATTTAAAATCTAAGTTTATTTTTTATATAAAATTACATAAGAGTAAAGAAATTTGAATGTTTGTTCTTTTAACGTTTTACTTTATTTCTAACTTGTATAATTTAGACAGGATATATTTTTATGGAGAGCAAAATATTATAAGTTGTTTAAGGTTTGAGTTGATTTATTCACAAATAATATTCCTGTCTGTTTTACCATTCCTACCAAAGATATTTCTGTCGACTAAATAAAAATTCTTTCTATTTAAAATTTAAATAGAACTTGAACAAATCACGATAGTTCATAATATCCACGCAGACTTACACGTAGAGCTGAGTTATCCGTTTTAACAAGCAGCGTATTGCACTGATACGAAATAGCTGTGTGTGTGTATATGTAGATATGTATGTATATGTATATATATGTTTTATATATGTGTGTGTGTATGTATATATATATGTATTTGTGTGTATGTATGTATGTGTGTATGTATATGTATGTGTATATATGTAGATATATATGTATGTATATATGTGTATGTGAATATATATGTGTATATGTATAGATATGTATATATATATGTTTATGTGTGTGTGTAAATATATATATATATATATTTATATATATATATATATATATATATGAGAACAACACTCATCACTCACAACAGTGACAAAACAATTACATTGACAATCATGTTACGTGCTATTTTCAAAATGCTCTTTTCTTTTTTTCATTGCTTCTTTAACACACTACTTCTCCTCTTGAAGTGCGGGCATTTTACTAGTATCATTATAAAATGCAACAGTCAACACATTTATTATACACAATCCTTGAGTCTCTTCAACGCCCCTTGTACAACTTGATTTCTTGGCCCCTTTTGTTATGTATGTCAGATGTAAGCTAAGAGAAAACGTGATAAGGCAGACTCATGTGTGGAATGCTTAGACCTTGAGTCCTTTGCACAAATATTTTTCCGTTAGCTAAAACAAAGCATGGTTTTACATGGTTTTTAAAGCTTACTTCTCAGACATGAATTAGTACAAGGGAACAGAAGAACATTCGTCTTCCACACTACCTGTACCGCCAGCTAGCCTAGGGTCCAGGTATGGCCTCATGCCACCAATAGTCACGCTGACCGTAGACACATGCAAAATGAGTGACAAAACAGATGAGGAGGGAAAAATGTCAGTGGCCTCCCTCCAGATGTTAAACCATTCATTCCTGTTTTGGGGGTCGTCTCTCTCATTGTTGCACACCCCCAGTGCAACAAAGCAGCTGAAACTGAGGAACAAGCCCCTCTCCTACTTAACTGACCACATCAATAGCCCAGAAGTTTCATTGACTTGATACTATACTCTCATTAAAAAGGGTTCCTTTAATTTTTTTGACTAGCATATATATATATATATATATATATATATATATATATATATATATATATATATATATATATATATATATATATACACTAGATATTAAGCCCGGCCAAAATAACGAGCGCAAGAACAGTAGTGCATAAACATAAACATGAACAGTCTATATTAAAATGGCAAGGGACCTTGTATGTGGCTGTAATATGTGTCACTGTATTGTGTGCCTTTTAATTTTCTCTCTCAGTAATACTGGTTTGTATTTCCCGTGAAATGCCTGTAATTTTTAGGTGTGTGTGTGTGACTTGCGCTGCTGTGTGTGTGTCTGTCTCTCTCTGCACAGGGAATACACAGGAAGAGATTCTGAACACGTGCTGTGTGGTTCCCTGCGCATGCACACTTCCAGCAGAAGAGACACACACACTAACAATCTGGACGCACACAAGGGTTTTATTAAAGAGGATATCTATCCTATAGAAAACTACATTGATGTAAACCAGTTTTCAGTTTAAACTATGACAAACAAGAAAAATGCCTTATCAGAAATAGCATTGCCAAAATAAATTCCCAGCTGTTCAGACTGAATTATTTAATGGTTCAGACTTGACAGACTCAGTGCAGTGTGTGCTAAACTGACCAGTAAAGTGGAGTCATTTACAGCTGCAGGTGCTGTTATGTCAGGGCCATACTGGAGTATACAGACTCTGGTGTGCTCTTAATATGCAGTTTGATTGTGTAGACATATAGGATGATGGCCACCTGAACCATCTGCCATCTCTATCTTGTTACCAGTCGTGATGCTGATGCCAATCAGTGCCTGCTGTACAGTTGGACTCCTGGCCTCCTCCAGTCTCAGAGACCCTAAAGACAGGCTGATGTGTTCAGTACACCACTGGGACCTGATGGAGTCAAATGGAGGATAAATGAGATATGAAGTACAAACAAACATCTGTCACGTTTTAATCTCTAAATGTAACTTTTGCATAAGTAATCTATATATGTATAAAATTCTTTTCGTGTTTGAAATGGAAATTACGCATGACCATGCGAAACGGAAATTACGTGATGACCAGAGAACTTATTATAATACAGGAACTAATCACTTAGTTTGTGGACACCATATTTATATTGTCTTTTACAAATTGATATTATTTGTGTGAGAGTTATTTTACTGATATTGAAAAAGAAGTAAACACAAACCGCGCCGCATCTATCCCATAGAAGTGCGCCCCGCAGACGCTCCCTCCCCTGGTAGCCCCTCTTTTCTGGTCTCCAGCTGGAGCCGCCCACCGCCAGGTGTTTCTGACAGAGAAGTTTTATTTTTCGTCCACGTGACTGTCACAGAAATGCCACATTGTAAGTTAATTAATTGGCAGTACTTGATAGTATTAGAGAGGAGTGAAAACAGCTTTGGATCTTTCTACTTTTAACTGCACTGAGTTGTAAACAATGTGAAGACAGTGACCGCCTTTCAGCAACTAGTGGTCATGAGAACAAAGTGGACGCTCAGAGGTGCGGAATGTCGGCTCGTTCGGGCCGGGTAGGAAGCTTCGCAGTTTCGGCGGCGTCCTCTCTTCTTCCACTGTTTGTGATACTTGAGTGCCCCATCGGCTCCTGGGAGAGTGGAAATCTTTGTGAATGAGTGCAATCGGGCGCCATGAAGCAAGAGGACTGCATGACTACTTACTGCCCTTAAGGTGAGTTCAGGGTCACTAAAACCCCGCTAGAAATTCAAGGTTACTTTTGTGATGAATTATTATAAGAAGTAAATCACAGGCACATAGTGCAATGTTGTCAGGCAGAAATTTGGACAATCACATAGAAAATGTAATCTCTATACCACAGCTGTTGTGTAGCACCTTTCACAAGGGATTCGGCTACCGAGAGATGATCCAAATACATTTAAGCTGCTGCTAGTGCTACTTACCTGTTGTGTAATTGCGTCTTTAAAATGTAGTTTTACCCGAAACCACCCCAGTAGTGCTCTCAATGTATCTTTACTTCTTACATGTTAATGTTTTACTGTTTAATAATTTATATACTACATTTTATTTTTATCCCTTGCACTCAGTGAGGCGATGCCACTGGGTAATCAACTAGTATGTATTATAATAAACATATATTTGATGATCTTTAAAGAGGTATTTAAAATCCCAAAAGTAATGTAAAGGTCCAACTAAGTCAAATAATTGAATACCCTGATTAACAGGTGCACTGAAGTCATAAAACTGCAAAATTATTACTCTGTTTAAGACATAATATTTGTTTCCTTTCACAGATCGTTTAACATAGTAAACTTTATACTAAAAATAATAATTGAAATGTGACTATTAGCACTAACTGTGTTTCTTACATTTAACATTGATAACATTTAGAGACAGAATGGATTCTTTAAAGTTACACTCTTATTGCCAGCTTTCTTAACATTGTCTCATTCCCTGAAACATGAACATGAGAGCGTCAAGTATGTGATTTGTAATATTCTTGTAATCATAATACAGCAGCAAAACAAACTTGAATACGAGATCCACAGGCAAGAAAACTGACTAGAGCTGTTAAAGTGTTGAGAACAGACATGAAGACCACAGAATATTTGACAGACATCAGCAAACAAAGAACAGAGGCTCGATCTGCAGGCAGAAGGGGCTACAATGGAATATTAGAAATACTTAAATAAATGTTGATAAATAGTAATGAAAGTAATAATCACATTTCAGGGTTGTGTATTATAGAAGTAAAGATTTAACTCTGACAGATTGTTCAACGCTTAAAATTGTAAATCGCTTATAACCCTCGCCTTTAAGGTGAAAGTTAAATGTAGGCTTAATTATTTTATTTGGACATTTGAGTAAACAACAAAGAGTCAAATATTTGTTTTTATCTGACTGACTTAAGAAGTAGAGTCCACACTTAAGTCCACGCCAATCCATTAAAATTAGGCGGACACAAATTTGTATAGTTATGTTCATTTAAATTTTTCTTGACGCTGTTGTTTAGTAACGATAAATATCTCATATCCAAACTTTTGTTATGATTATTTTTTCAAAACCACTAATCATAAATGACGGTGGTAAAAATACAGTGCAGTCCGAATACTGTAATTCTAATAATGCTATGGTGTAAGATAGTGGCACTAGGTAGACTATCGCCATAGATGTATTTTACAAATAGAAACTCCGTTTCTTAGTCACTTTATCTTGACTGTCCACCTGTAAAAATGATCTTACACGTCCACCTTTAGGAATTACTCCCACCTTTCTTTTTACGTATCCATAAAGCAATTGTCTTTTCCTACAATTCTCAAACTAATTTGTAGAACACAACAGATTTATAACAGAACATTTGAACTTTTTCTTCTTTTTTGTCTTGTTTTAAGCTTGTTTGTTTTACAAGTAACTGAACTCTCGGTTTGCAACTGAACAGCTCCACTCTCCTCTCTCCTCAATCCACTCTACAACAACAGTCTCCAAGATCACCAAATTCCTCTTTCTGTTATATGTAGATTGTGATCATAGGGGTTAGGACACGTGACAAAGTGGAGAAGGAACTCTCACACGATGCTGAAGACACACAAATGACCAGGGCTGTTACACACAAATTATGCAACTCAGGATAGGTTTCCTTGTACTCCTGGAGGTTTACACACAGTGGACAGGTCTGTTTCCTTTGAATATTTTTTGAGCAGCATCTGTTTTGCCACAAGAACTTAATTTTTCAGACTTACAACATCTGCTACAGTGCCAGCCATCACAGCCAGAGGGTGCAACAGGGTGGGATCTAGAAATGCACTAGATATGGGTGCAAGACTAGATATGGCTCTAATTAGGTCAATATTCTTGCGTGAAAATCTAGTTTCCATTTCTGAAATGGCCCTGTCAAGGATGTTGAGCAGGGATCTTTTCAGAGACTGATGGGGAAAGCAGGTAGGGTCACCAGAGTGTGTATAGCCCAAGGTTGACACAACACTTTGACCCAGGTGTTTCTTCATTGTCCTCCTTCTCTTTGTTGGATGTGACTCATCCTCAGCAGGAGATGACACTCCCCAACAGTCATGCTCATGGATGTTTTTAAGGAGTCAGTGCTGAACTAACAACCTCAGAAGCACTGCACAGATCGACTGACTGAGACTGTAGAAAAGCATTTGCTGGTTTCAAGACACCAAGCACCTGCACTGGGAACTTACCAATCTCAAAGAAGTGATGCCTCTTAATTTGGCATAGCAGGCCTGATGCCTCGGTGCACAGGTCAACTGCAGCATCATCATCCTCTGTCATCTCAGATAGGATACTAAGGATTTGTTCTTGATTGTCCACAGTGCACTTTGTCACCTCATAGTGGCTTGTCCATCTGATCTCAAGCAGCCTTTTTAGACAAGGTGCATCGTGTTTATTGAGCACATAGTGGTGGAGAAAAAAGTTGTAGAGTGAACTCGATAGGCTAAAAAATCTTTTTGCACATGGCTCACTTTGCATGGCATGCAGAACCACTAAGTGCAGTTGGTGGTTGTAGCAGTGGATGTATGGGACATATCCGTCAAGCCTGTTTTGGAGCAGAGCTTGTACCCACCTCTAACCCCACTCATCACAGAAGCCCCATCCTAACACTGGCTAAGTATACTGTCAGCACTGTGGCCAGCATCAGAAAGGTGTAACAGGATCTCAGAGGTGATGTACTCTTCATCAAGTTGTTGCAAGTCAAGCAACCCAATAAGATGCTCCTCTGGCATGGAATTTCTGACAAACCGTATTATCACAGACACATTTTCCACATTGCACCTATCCCTGGTCCCATCACTTTTGAGGCATAACCCTGCAGAATCAGCACTTTCATATTTTTTCCTGACCTCTCCAAGCACCATGTCAGCCAGTGTTTGGATAATTTCATTTTGGATGTCCTTAGATGTCTATTTTGCATTTTTGGGACACCCTTAGGAATGCTTGCTAGCTTCTCATCCATCTCTACTGTATATTCCATCAGTTTTAGAAAAATACCTGAAGCAATGTCATCATCATTACCGCTGCATTATGTCTCAAGGTTTCTGCAGTCCACGGACCCCCAACTCATTTACACAAAGAAACCTTATAGCACTGCCAATACTTACAGTAGTAGTACTCTCATAGTAATGTTTTTTTTTCAAGTTGTGTTTTACCAACCAACATTGAATCCACAGTCCCCCCTCTGGCCTCTCTGCTTTTATGCTCAGTCCAGATGGTTGAAGCATGCACATGGTTGTGGCTGGACACATGTCTCTGTAGCCCCTTGTATCGATCAAGTGCTGCTTTCCAGTTGTTAAAACCAGTTAAGGTAAAAACTACATCCCTCTCATTAATAGTGCTGCCATATTTCCGACAGGAAACAGAAGCATGCATCCCTGCAACAGAGTACTCAGCCATGGTCATGTGCAGTACCAAGCAGGACGAATGATCTTAATGTTGTTCACCAAATACCGTTTGGGGTAACTACCCAGTATTAGCTGGGATGGTGTATTGCCATTTAAGTCACTGGGTAGCTGAGCGGGTTGCTTTGGGCAGCAATTATTGGCAGAGGTACAGGAGAACCAGTGCCTGCTGATGCCACAGGAGTAGACATGCTAGCTGCTGTCTCTGATGTACCATCAGCAGAATCATTGCTACTGCTATTGGTACAGGCAGGGGCAGCAACACACTTTTTAAAGGCTTGGAAAAGGATGTATCTCGCATTAACCTTCCTTTGTGAGCTGCTGGAAGCTGGGGAGGAAAGTGAATAATCTTTACTAAAATCGCTGTGATTACATCGGTATATGAAACAGAAAACTGTTGAGTGCAGAGTTGAAAGCTGGGGCGAGGCATTGTGTTGGGTCTGAGACAGACAGGTCCTCAGTGGCTCTACAGTATGCAGCAGACAGGCTCACAGTGGTGCTTGTGGGATCGAGAAAAGCACTGCTCTACAGACTGAAACTGTGAGAAGAACAATTGACTAGTCCCCATTGACTGTACAAATATTGATGGATTTTTTAGTTGTTAATAGTCTCACAGTGGCTATGATTTTGGCTGACAGAGGTTTGCTGCTTCCTCAAAGCCTCCCGCCGTTGCGCAGCTTATTTTGCTCTACCCTGCCTACTGAGAAACCTGACACCGGGTCATTTGCATACTAACAGTGATTGGATGTTAAGCTGGGGGGAGGGAGAGAGGGGGATCTCTGCGGAGTGCTGTGTGAGCTCGCTGCAAGAGCCTAGGAGGAAAGAGCGAACAAGAGGTGAAACCTATCATCTCATTTGTGCCTTTTCCTGAGGATTTTTCAGCTACTGTAGTAAATCTTGTCCATATTTAATTTGTGGGTAATCTATTCTTTCTTTCTCAACTTCTAAAAGTTTGATTTAAGGGGCAGGATGTTTGTTTAAGGGGCATTTCCCCTCTTGCTAGCGTAGAGCGGCCCGTTAAAATGGAGATTTTGGCAACTAAAATTTGAAAATCTCCATATCCTTATCATTGGTACAAATTGAAAGCTGTACACCAATCAGTATTTGTAGAAGTAATGCAAACAGGTTTTCCCCAGAACCTTCACTTCCATTCCGAGTAAACAGTGCAGTGTCACAAACTCGACTGAGAGACATAGTAAGGTTTGGGGCAGCCATCCGTATATATCCTGGCTGCAAAATTTGCAAAATGATAGCACTGATTTGCACGATTCAGAGTCCAAAATAGAACTGAGGGTATAGGGGAAAGGTGGCGGCTTTTAAAGGCCAATATAGGAAATGACATCAGAGGGTGGGAACCGGAAGGGTCTTCTATCCATAGGCTCCCGAAGTGACGCAACAGGTCGGAAGCTGACTTTCCGTGAAGTCTGCAGAAAAGCGAGACAAAAAGAGTCGGTGCACTCTGCTCCCTGACCTGGCTTAGAATTACCCTGATTCAAGCCCTTTAGCTGCCTCTATGCGCTCGGGTGTGACAGCAGATATTGCGAGAATAGTCGATGTCTGTCCAACTTGTTTTTCACTTCATCTTTTGAATTCAGTTTTATCTTCTTGGCAGTAGACAGTTCATTATAAATGTTGTTTCTTTCCTTAATTATTTGTGATCCTAACTCACCATAACTAAGTGAATTTATTCAAAATTGAAATTACAGTTTCACGTTATCTATGCGAGATCTTATTTTCAATTCTTCTTTTAGCAGCTTGGTTAAACAAGAAATTTCATACATCCAGGTACAGGCCATCATATTTAAGCACAAGGAAGTACTGCTTTGTAAAATTTTAATAGAAAATACTGTTATTATGGTTCTCCCTGCGTGGAGTTTGCATGTTCTCCCGTGTCTCGTGGGTTTCCTCCTACAGTCCAAAAAACATGCAGGTTAGAGTGCGTTGGTGATCTAAATTGTCCTTAGTGTGTGTGTGTTTTGCCCTGCGGTGGGCTGGCGCCCTGCCAGGGTTTGTTCCCTGTCTTGCACCCTTAGTTGGCTGGGATTAGCTCCAGCGACCGTGACCCTATA
Source organism: Polypterus senegalus (assembly GCF_016835505.1). Taxonomy (NCBI): domain Eukaryota; kingdom Metazoa; phylum Chordata; class Cladistia; order Polypteriformes; family Polypteridae; genus Polypterus; species Polypterus senegalus. The sequence goes on from NW_024377906.1 coordinate 16,870, forward strand.
GTTGGATATAGTGGGTTGGATCATGAATGGATGGATGGATGAATACTGTTATTACCACCCATTGTTCCAAAATGGATTTATAATTATAAATGAACTAGAGGGCTTGCTCACCAACCCCCCTTTCTGCACTACACAAGCAACATTGTATCTCTGCCGCTCGCGTATGTGGATTTCCTTTCATCTAACAACAAAACTTTTAATTCGTGGATTGGCCTTTTCATTGGATGAAACACTACTTCTCCCTAGGCAACATGAATTAGATGATCTACATGTCTCCGACTTATAGTTTAAAAGCCAAACAATATCTACATACTTCTGCCCATATCACCTAGGGCCCATATTTTCAGCTTTTACCTTTTCATCAATATCTCATTGTATTTTAATTCTGTGTTTGGAATTATATTGTGACAATGCACGTTATAACTGACCGTGAGTAAATATACGTTTCTTTCTCGCTACACAATCTGCATCTGACAATAGCATTCACACAAATGAGAAGTGATTGAACTGTGTCCGTGGTTGTAAATGTTATAGATTTGTTCAAGACTTTTCCAAATTTCATTGCATAAGCTCTTGTCTCGCGGGCCATGAAATTTTCTCTTAATGGGATTTCACTTTCACCAAACAACAAATCTTCTAATTCTTGCAGATCGCCTCTTCATTGGGAAAAAACCCTACTGATGACAACACAAAGTAGCGGTCTACATGTCTCTGACTTAAAGTTTAAATCTGAACAATATATTTGATCTCTTTTCACTGTTCCGTTATTTCACAGAGTAATAATTTCCATTTTTTTATAAGCTAATGTGATCTTTACTATCATTTTTGAGACTTTCGAATTTTCATACTTTCACTGTCTCTAACCTGCTCTGCCTGTGTATCGCCCACTTTTGAATTCTTTACGACGTTCTACTTTGTCATCTACTCTTTGTCTTTTATTTCCATCCCCCAGCCTGGTTAAATCTCTTGGCACAAAGTCTTGTCTCATGGAACTTGAAAGTGTCTCTCTGAGAAAGTCACGTCTCGTCTCTCTTCCCAAGATTTTTAATTATAACTAGCCAACCAGGTAGCATCGAGCATATAATTATTTATTGATGGGTGAACACTTCCTGAATGACACATTTGTCCAAATGGGGAGGGTTTGAGGATACGACTGTCAGTGAATGAAAAGATGGAACTCTGGAGAGGGGCAACATACAATTGTCCGTGGGGTGAAAACAGGTTTTGGCAGATACAGGCATATTTTTTGAATGTTTGTCCTTGTGCCTTATTAATAGTCATTACAAACACCAATCTAACAGAAATTGTCTAGTGTAAAAGTAAAAGGCAAATTAGAATCTGATGGGGTCAGGAAATCCGGGGAATAAGGACAATTTGTGAGGTAGTAAGCGTGATCGTCTTAAACTTCCAGTACATTGTGGTGAATGCTGGTAACAGAAAGTCTAGTGCTATTGCAGAGACCTTTTGCTGGCATGAGGTTCCTGAAAAGCATGATGACTGAACCAATTTTAATTTTGAGTTTATGCGGAGGCATGCCAGTGGGAGTAAGACTATTAAGAAATTTTTCTGGGAATGCAAGTTGATCTGCAGGATCGTTTGGAGCGTTTTAGTCACGCTGGTAAAAGTTACATCATCGTTAGGGATTAGTTTCAGCACCTGTTTATTAAGGTGTACTGAGTCTTCGTTGGTGGCGCTTAATATAGATCGCATGCCTCGAGGCGATGTTGGAAGCCTGTGGAGGGTGAGAGTTGGTGGGCGGCCTTGTGCATTCCCATGCGTGGGAGGTGTTAGAGTGGGCATTGTGGCTCTTCGTGTGTAACCCATGGACGGGGCTCTGTGAGTTGGTGGTCGTGGCTCTCTGTCTTGCGTGCGGTGATGAGTCAACGTGGCTCAGACATGTCACGTAGACTTTTGCGGCAAGCGACCAAGGCTGTGTTTGGTGAGTTGTTCGTGCGGGCACATGAGCAGGCAATGCACATGCCTCGAGAGTGACACTGGGCGCGGGAGGATGGTTACAGTTGGCATCGTGGCTCTGGTGCGTAAACCATGGCCTTGATGGCGGGCTAGGGTTGGCGAAAGGGGCTCTGTGAGTTGGCGGGCGTGCTTACTATCTTGCATGCCCTTAGTGAATTAAATATATAGTTAGAGTGATGAGTCTAAGTTTTAGTTACTTAAAAAAAAAAATATTCAGTCATTTAAATGAAAAATCATTTTAGTTATCTGATGATCAAGTAATAAGTCACTGCTTCAAGTAATGTAATAATATTTTCATAATTTTTTCATTTCTTTAAATTCAGGAATACCCATTATGCTGAAAAGAAAGTGTAAGTTCACAGAGCACATGAACAGCAAATATCAATGTTTTCAAAAGGCCTAACAGACTCAATTTAGGGCTGATGCTCACAAGATTCAATTTCACTAGCAGGCTATGAAAAGATTTCTAGTCATATTTATCCAAGATTTACTGAGAAACATTGCTTCAGTTGAAATCTATAAAGAATGTTGATTAATGTAAATAACACTACATTGAAAAGAGTCAAATTATTCTTATTTTGCTAGAAGTTATTTTACCACGTGTACCTGTTTGTTACACAGTTATGACAGTTCAGCTATCCCAATAAGAATGGAAGGAATGAAGTCTGTTCATTTATGAAGCTTGACCTTCAGAATATTGAATGGCTTATTACAGGGGTGTCAAACACAAACACACAGTGGGCCAAAATGAAAAACTTGGACAAAGTCGCGGCCAACCTTGATATTTATTGAAAAAATGTCTACAATTAAGGAAGTCTTTCCTTTTCATCAGATGTAACAATGAACCTTTTCATATGGAGACAAACTTAAGTTTTGCTTAAACACTGAATCTGGAACAAGCAAAGCAATACTATAAACACATGTGAAATGATGTCAAATTAAAGATGTATCTTGGCATTCATTTCTTAAATAAAATTATAACAAAAATCTTATGCCTCTTTGGGGTCAGGCTCTGAGCTGAAATCCCCAGGATTGAGTGAAGGTGTTCATCAGTGAGACGACTCCTGTGTGATGTTTTGTTCATTTTCATCAAGGAGAATAGTTGCTCACACAGATATGTGCTGCTGAACATTGAGAGCATTTGAGCAGCTTGTGTCGGAGTCTTGCCATTGTGTCAGGGATTTACGTGGAAACTGCAGCACCCACAGCGTCGTACTTTGACTTCAGCGAGTCACTACACTGGAGTTCAATCAGCTCCATTTGGAGATTACTTGCTGTGCTTTCCATCACTGCAAATGGATTGCTAAGCAGTTCAAACCTACATTTCTGGGCATCAAAGTGGCAAATCGCCGGGTAAACTCACGCTGAGTAAGCGAGTTTATCAGCAAACTGTGCACTTGAACACGGCGGTAGAGATCTGTGTTTTATGGTTTGACAGCAAAGAAAATGGCCCAGGATTCCTTGCAGCATGTGAGTCTCCCACGGGCACAATTTTTGTTTTAAAAGCCCGCACTGGCGTACCGTCTGTGATGACCGCCCGTCCCTGAAGCTGCAGGTTCAGCACATCGAGATGGCTCGTGATGTCACAGAGAAATGGCAGCTAGACAGAAACTCTTTATCCCTGAGCTCTGCTGTGTCTTTCCCTTTGCTTTCTAGAAACTGGCAAATTTCCTCACGCAGCTCGAACTATCTGCTCAGTCGTTTCCTCTGCTTCACCATCTCACCTCTGTGTGATCGACACGTCTGCGTATTCAAGCAACACTCCTCCAGAAAAGACTTGAACTGGCGGTGATTCAAATCTTTAGCTCTTATAAAGTTAACTACTCATGTTATGCGCTCTTAACATGTTACATCTTCAGGGCTTTGTCACCGACGATTCCTGATGTGATGCAGTGATAAACAGTTAAGCTCACCTGCACGTTCTCTCTCCCGCATCTTCTCCTGATTCCTGGCCATCAGTCCACTCTTTTGACCGCACATGGGCACCATCTGTCGTTAGTCCCACAAGTTTATCCCAAGGTAGCCTCATTTGAGTTACACATTTGGAAACCTCTTCAGAGATTTCTGTTGCTGTGGTTGTGCCATACATTGATTTTAAACACAAACGTTCCTCCGTAACGCACAGATTTGAGTCCACTCGCCGGATGAAGACTGACAGCAGGGCAGTATCAGATATGTTGCTGCTCTCATCCACAGCAAGGAGAATGCAATGAAATATTTTCCCTTTCATCAGCTGTTCACATAGATTTGTGGCACGACAAGTTACTGTGTTTCTGCTAAGGCTCACGTTTAAAATGCTTCCATTTCTCTGGGCCCGGCGTCGCCAGCTTTGATCATTCACTTTTGACAAACTCTCCTCATTAAAGGGCCGGGCAGATTTGCAGACTCTACTGCCACAATAAACCAAACTTCTTTTCATCTCCTCTACTTTCTGGAGCTTCTATGCCAGTCCTTGTACTTGTCATGGTGTTTCGTTTCATAGTGTCTTTTATGTTATATTCTTTGGTTACAGCTATGTTTGCTCCGTCACACAAGAAAAACAGGTCTGTCCTTTACATTTGTGAACAGATATTCTGCTTCCCACATTTCTAGAAAGATTCTGTTTTCCACCTTTCATTTGGCCATTTTTGAGAGGGGTGGCCTAATGTGACTGGTAGCATTAGGTCGCTAATGAATGTCAACAGAGGAGGGGGTGCTTGTGGGTTAAGAATGACACGCCAATGCACCAGCAGAGTATTCTGGGATTTGTAGTATTAGCGGTTCATGTGCTGTCTACTGGCGGCCAGCTCTAGTAGACATTTGATATTTTCTCAAAGGGCCAAATATAATTTTACTGAAGGCCTGAGTTTGACATCTATGGCTTATTAGTTTGCCAGGGACTATGATTTTGATCATCACCTAATAATTATAGTGTGTGACAATAGATGGCGCTATTCCAGTGCTTGACTCAGCACAGACAGACATGAGAGGCTCACTTACAAAAACAAAGAGGCTTTTTAGTTTTCTTTGCTCGTATGAAAACGTCTTCCCCATCCTCAACGAGTTTGCACAACACAGTCCAAAGCACAAATCCCAATCACATTCCTTCTATTATTCTTTTCTTCTCCTCTCCTCTCCTCTCCTCACCACTCTGGCTCTTAGAGTAGTGTCTGCTGGTCCCTTGTGGTCCCTTGTGCTCCAGGTGCTTGTTGACCCACTTCCGGTTATGGCAGAAGAACTGCCCACATGGGCTTAGGGACAGTTGCAGCACATCCTGGCGGCCCCCCGGATCCCAACAGGGCTGTAGCGAACTCCAATTCCCATGAAGCCCTGCAAGGGACTGAGGTATCGCTGCCATCCAGAGGGGCTAACATCTAGCATTCTGGGGAGGTGATGCTCAGTCTACATTTGTTCCCCTGGTCCTTCCAAGGCAGGGCCCCCAGCCACCCATAACAAGTGATAAACTGCTTCTAAAGGTTTATATCATTTTAAAAACCCATAAGACAGTATAAAGACGTATTATGACATCACTGAGAAAGGCCTCCTCAGAAGTCCTCATTTTTCAACCCAAATGTCTTTATTTCCAGAGAAAGAGAGTTGGCAGCCCATGTTTGACCATTCTGGATATTTCACAGTTTTACTTGTTCGGGACAACAAGGCACTCCTTAAGTAATGCAATGACTTATAACGAAAAATGCAACGTTTAAAATTAAGCCCTAATTAGTAAAGAAATTGAATGTTTATGAGACAATCATCTTTACAATTCTTTTACAGTTGTTGCTTTCTGTCCTGTAACTGAATGTATCCTAAATGATTTCTTTCAAATAAGAGTAAATAAAATGTTATTACCGTATATACTCGTGGATAAGTCCTCCCGCAGATAAGTCAGGACTAGATTTTACTGTATCATTTTTATTCTATGTAATTGTTAGTTAACTACCTTTGCTTTTTTCTGCTTTTTCTACCACTTTTTTATATATAAAATTTGATTTATTTTCATTCCCTTTTTTCATAATTAAACAACACCTTTCTTTGCCTTTCACCACCCCCCATGATTACTGTTTAAATTAGGTTTTAAATATTTATTTCTGCTCTCTCTTTCTCAGGCCTGTGGCTCCTTGCAGTTTAGTGAGTATATTTTTATATATAGTGTTTCCTGGTATCCCTGATTCAGTTTTACCCTTCTCTTCTCATCCTTTGTCCATCTGTTATTTGTAGTATGTTGCTACTTCTAGCTTTCCTGAACAATCCTCCAAACACGGTGCCCACATTCCAGAATGGACGATTCTCCTCTACATTTAACTGGGCTCTCAGTGTTGCAGTGAAAGAAATACAGTGATGAGCACATTTATTGACCACATTCAATTTTATCTTGTAAACAACTATATTGCTGCATGTCAAAAATGAAATGTGTTTCTTCTTTTAATTAACAGCAGAGGTAGCACGGCTATTTGCCTCATATGGGGGCTCAAACAACCCAAGGAGGCAGTTTAGGTCTACCAGAAGGGTGCCCCTTCCAAGCCAAGTACATCCCATAATGTACACACATAATTTCTATTGTCTAAGTGACCAGACTTCTACCAAAATATCAAGTGTATTTGTCAGTGAGCCTTGCTGCCTCTGGACTTGGAGAAAATTGGATCTCCTTCACGGGTATGTAATATTATTAGACCACAAATAAGTAGCCCAGATGACGTAATGTAAAGTATGGAAGTAGAGAAATAATTTTGGTTTTGCAGAATAATGTCAGCTGTGTGAAAAGATCATTAATGTGAAATGACACGGGTAAGTAAAATGTGTGATATGTAATTCAAACTGGAAAGTCAGTCTTCTCAAGATTCTTCCATTTCTCTGCACCTGATTGGTTGCTGGACCTCTTTTTAGGTCTCAAGCACAGGATAAGTAGATGATGAAGCACACCCATACTTCACCCATACTGTTCACATTACAAATTATTACCCTGCCTGCACAAGGAATAACCAACAAACATTTGATCTTTTGTTCAACTATCATCAAATTGAGTGGCATCGGGTACAGTTGGTTAAAGATGGAGCAACAAAGCAAATGTGATAGTGCCAGGGTTAGAGCAGAACTTTGGACCTTTTTATATTTAGCCTTTATTATGTTATGTTGCTTGTTGCCCAGGAAATGAAGCTGACCCAGAAGTCCTTAACAAAAAGCTCATCGAGGTCTTCCCCAAGATTACAGATGCTGGAGGGTTTGAGGTCCTAAAAATTGTAGGAACAACACGGTGCAGAAATTTGGAACTTATTCCCTGTCCGAATGAGGGATACGCAGTACAGAATTTAAAGCATCAGAGACCAGGATTGGACAAGCAGCAATTTATATTCGTCCTCTGCAAAGAAGTCTACCTGTTAGTGCTGTCAGTTTCATTTTAGCACTCTGGACCTCATGCAAAAGAATTTGTGAAGCACTTTTTAAAATGAAAAAATTACAAATTCTCGACTTGGAAAATTTTTAAATAACTTGAAAATAATAAGCAAAGGACATCTCTCTGTATGTCATGAACTCTAATATGATCAATTAGGAACTTTCACATTTTTAAAATTCAAATACGGTACATAAAAAGCTCATATATTTGGACCCTATCACTTTGGAACATGGGATGTTATCCGTGTATCACAAAATTGTGTTTTTTTATTAGGATGTTAATCCTCAAAATGCACCTGGACCCCCGGGTTCATGTATAACATGTTAACAAGCATTCCCCTTCACCCTCATCAAAGACCACAGGCATAATTGTAAAGGGTATGTCAGCTCATTCTCTTTTTTATATACCGTGCTTCCATGTATTAACCTAGAACTGTAAACGGTTGTTTGAAACTAGATTAATGTTCATGATTTAAATTTGCTGTTTAGGAGTCCTGATCAGGCGTGTATGGGTAGTGATGAGCCAGTGGTAGCAGAGCCAACCATTCTCAACTCTCACCTACACAGCAACTGAAGTCAGACCATCTTCCTCAGCAAGTACCGTGAACCGTGCAGAACCTTACCCTGACATTACTGGAGATGATTTGAAGGAGAAAATGGGTTAGTCTCATAGATATGGGAACTAATGACTGCAGATGTTCTTGGGCTGAGTTTTACAAAGGTGTTTGTCTTAGGATGCATTATATAAAAATTTGTGCAAAGATTAAAGTATGCACATATTGGAAAAACTGAAGTGGTCCACAGCAAGTAGCAAAGGATTTTAAAATGGCTTTGCTGAAATATAATGAACATGAAAGACCACTTGTTCTGAAAATGGATATAACTGTTAGTGATGAAGATCGTGAAAAATCTCTTCTTTACTTTTATAAAAGAAAGCAAAATTGGGACTCCCCAGTTACCTGTACCCTGGAAGGTAATCAGTACATCGACGGTGAACACATTTTAGAGAACATCTTGTGTTTTCTATCCTATTGTGAAAGTGATAACACTGATGTCATTAATTTAGGAGACACAGCTGTAGGAGAGGATGTGGAAAATAAAAATCAGTTATTGATCAAATCTGTGCGTGACAAGGGCAAAAGTCTGTCTTGCGACAAGTGCAGCTTCTGTTTTCTGTAACAAACAAGAAGTTACAAGTGCCCAACTGATGACCTTTAAAATTGTGTAACTGCTGATCCAAACAAAACTATTGTAAAGATGTAATGTCTTGAAATTCTTGTGCAACTAAAGTCATAAGGTCAAATTTTGCGCTTAGCATTATAAAAGATTTAGGACACCACTCTCGGCAGATGAAGGGCAGGTGTCCTAGGACTGTGCTTCTCTGTCATTCTTACCTTTGCCTGGTGTGTATTAATAAAATATTTTTACTAATTTTAATTATATCTCTGTCTTCAGTCACGAAACGCAATAGAGAAAAAGCGCCACAGTTTTCTGGCCAACGTGGGGCAGGAGACGGCCGGCTGACTCCTCGAGGGAAGATCTCAGCGATCTGTCTTCTTGAAGCAGACTGCCGCAATGTACACCGGCAGCAGAGTAAGCAGCTCCGATAAAAGTTAGGACTGCCCTGTCCTGAGACGACTCCTGTGAGGAGTCCCCGGTCTCCTTCTGGTACAACCACGGTGACTGAGAAGGATTTTCCTGACAGAGCTGACTAACACCCAGGCTGGGGTAAGTAACCCGGAGGTTTCCGTAAAAAGATAAGCTGGGGGCGGGCTTGCTGTAGAGTATAAAAAGTGACCGTGAATAGTAAATGGAAAAGAAATACCTTGTTTTAGGTCACTCCTGTTGGGAAAGATAGTATAGAACACTATCCTCTGGGAATTAAAAAGGGGATTTAGGACGGATCCGTGCGTGGCACACCCATAAACCCGGACAAATCTATTGGACAGAGGATAGAGCATAGAATAGAAGAATAACAGGTTAAAAAACAAGGGGAGTAATAAAAAGTACGCATTACTAGAAATAAATATTTGCTTTCACCGTGCACTGTGACAGTAACGTAGGAAATAGTAGTATACTTCCCTGGGAATATTAAAGGGAACGAACGGGTGAGTGGCACACTCAGCATTCCAATAGTTCATCGGACAGGGACGAGTAGGACAAGGATAGAAAGATAAATCTGGCACAGGGCTGGGGAAAAGCAAAGGAAAAATGGGAATACATAACAGCAAGCCTGCCAACCGCCTGGGTTCAAGTCTTTATGCTGGAAGGATTGTTTTCGGAGGATCAGCAGACGCCGACAAAAAGGGTCACCTAGAAAGTTAATAGAGAAAACACAGGATTGGATTTTAAAAGGGCATGTAAAAATGGAATAAGCAGAGCGTTGGCCATTAGAAGGGACAGGAGATGCAAGTGAGATACAGGAAATAAGAAAGATTTTATGTAGAAATACACAAGGTTGTTGTAATGGAGGACCGTGATCGAATGGATATGTTTGATCGGTGGGAGTTAGTTATTAAAGACAGGAATTTGGAAGCAGTACAGAAACAGAATGAATTGCTAAAAACAAATGAGGGTAAATCTAAGAAAGAAAGAGAGGAACTGCTAATTGCGCTACAGAAAGTGCAGACAGATCCGGGACCACAGATAACCAAAAAGTAAGAAAAAGAATAATACTAGTGAAGATTCCTTATACCCTGTCATCTGTTCCTCTCCACCTCACCCACAACCTCCACCCCTTACCCTTCACCTTCACCCCAAGTAAGTGTGGAGCCAGGTCTCCGATGACGATATGGAAGCGAACATTCAGTTTTCAATTCTCAGTCCCCGTGTCTCACCATACGAGGAGTCAGTCCTATGGGAAGGACCGACAAATGGCACCTGTTTTAGCCCTCCTTTCCCAAAACTTAGAAACACCCCCATGGTTACCTTTTCGTGTCTTTAATTGAGGTTCCCAATCCCCATTATGATCACACCCAGGCTATAGGAGCCCAAAATTCCCCTACTGTAATGATCCACCGTAACTGGGACATTCAAGAATTAAATGAAGTAGTCGCTGCTTTGCCCGATCCTAAAATTGTTGGAGGGAAAAAGTTGTTGCTGAACTGACTATGTATGACGGCATGTATAAACCAAATGCCGCAGAATGGACTCAGGTACTGAGACGGAAACTTGGTACTACCTGGGCAACCGTTAATCACGGGACTATTAACGGGCAACAGTGGACTTGGGATGAGATGTGTCACCAAGAGATGGTCCCGTGGAAGCGCAGTTTTGATCAACAGTGGCAGGCACTGAAAAATGCCATAGAAGAGAAATATAAAAAGGCACTGACTGGTCCCTCATTTCGCTAAGCAAAAGAAAGACGAAACAGTTGATGAATGGGCACACAGAATTCAGGATTTAATGGCTAACCACTCTGGGCTAGAGAATGCCAAGATCGCACCCGTGCTGCAGTTCCCCTTTGTCTCAGGACTGAGATCTGACATACAGACCAAAGTGCGGACTTCCTGCATCGGGTGGGAGTCAGCCACACTTGAGGAAGTCCGCGCCAGAACATGCGGAAAAACAGACCAAGCAAAAAGACTCTGATATTCAAACTAAGCTACTAGCTGCCCAGATGAACTATTATACAGGAGCAGCTTTAGCAAGAGGACGAAGAGCTGGCTTCCGGACGAGGGAGAGGAAGGGGCGAGGACGAGGTGTCGGAGACTTCACTGCTGGACAACCCACAAACCACTTTACACACTTTCCTTCTTATTCTAATGCCTGTTATAACTGTGGCGAGACTGGACATTTCCGTGGACTGTCCCCAGAACCGCAACAATTCTTGCCACCCCCTCCTCAGCCTGTTTTTTCTGATGTATCGGACCAACAGCATTGGGCATAGGAATACGCAGGGACCCCCAGCCACTCACTTCAGTTACCCCTAATTACTCATAGCCCAGAGACTGATCCTTTATTGACTTTACTTGTTAATGGCACTGAAATTGCCTTTCTTGTTGACACTGGGGCCACTCGGTCCACCCTCTCGCTGGCAAAGGTCCCTACCTCGAAAGAAATTGTTACTGTGCTCACTGCCTCAGGACAGCCCCATCAACTCCAAGTCTCTAAACCTCTTGTAGTCCAGTCTCACCCAGGTGGACCTGCCTTGCAGCACCGGTTTCTTCTGAACCAACTTTGCCCTGTAAACCTCCTGGGACGGGATTTGATGACAAAGCTCTCCTTTTCCATCTCTATGACTGATCAAGGATTTTTCTGTTCCTCCCCCAAGATACTATGCCAAGCCGCCCTCCACCCCAAACCCTCTTTTGCAGCCTGGACTTTAAATGTTTCCCCACATACCATCCTCCTCAAAGCCCTACACTCTTTTCCCTCATGTCTTTTTCCCCACTTACAGGTCCCTGACACTTTACACTGTACTGCCCAATATTTCCCTGCAGAAGTAGACACCCCTTGGCTAGAATCTTTTCTTTCTTCAGGAACCTGCCCTGAAACCCTTCACATCCCCTGCATTTTCATTTCCTCCACAAAAGCGGCCGCACTTGTACATCTTACATGTGCACAGAGTATCTTTTATCTCGGGGGATCAGTGTCTCATATTTCTTTAGCTAAATCAAGCACTGTCATTGGGTGGAAATCGGACCATGGGTAGAACAATGTCTTAATAGAACAGACTGGGTACATGTTGCTTCAGGTGTTTTTGATACCTCAGACCATTTAATAACTAAAGTTGTGCTTCAAACTGATTTTTTAGTACATCGTACATTATGCTGCACTTCCCTTTCTGCGTTGTCATTGCAAACTACTTCCCTTCTTGGCTCTCAGCGCTTCCTGACTCTTTGTGGTCTCAGGGTAAAAATGATTATGGAAGGATAGCCCATTGTGAGCCTCTGGTGATCTACCCTAAATCTTTCCGTCCGCACGCGCCCAGTATCCTCTGTCTCCTGAAGCAGAGGCTGGCATCTCCGCCGCATTCCGATCTTGTGAAACGCGGTGCGATTATTCCAATTAAATATTCTCCAGTTAATTCTCCCATTTTACCTGTAAAAAAGGCTGACGGTTCATGGCGTTTTGTACAAGACTTACGACAAGTGAATGCTGCAATCTTTCCTAGAGCTCCTATTGTACCTAATCCTTCCACTATTCTTTCTGCAATCCCTCCCTCTGCTCGTTATTTTTCAGTAATTGATTTAGCCAATGCTTTTTTCTCTATCCCTGTACACCCTGACTCGCAATTCTGGTTTGCTTTTACTTTCCAAAGCCGTTGGACATGGACTGTATGCCTCAGGGATATACTGAAGCCCCTTGGGTGTATGGACAAGCGCTTGCTCAAAATTTAGAAGGGTTCTGGCCAGACCAGGGTAGTACATTAATACAGTATGTAGATGATATTATGTTATGCAGTGCTACTGAAGAAGACACTAAAAAACTACTGCAGTTTCTGGGGGATAATGGACATAAAGTTTCAAAGGCTAAATTGCAATTAATTCAAACAACTGTAAAATATTTAGGTCATGACATCACAAATGGAACAAGAGCTCTCTAGCGATCGCATTAACACCATTCAAAATCTTCCCAGACCTGTCACAAAACAACAGGTTATGTCTGTATTGGGCATTCTGGGTTACTGCCGGCAATGGATTTTGAATTTCACTGAAAGAGCACAGCCGCTACAAAATTTAGCAAACACCCCTGGCCTTCCTCTTCTGGTCAGGTGCAATGGACCGAGCAGGCTGAGAAGGCTCTCTGTGACTTAAAAAATGCACTTTCGGTGGCACCAGCCTTGGGCCTTCCGGACTTTTCTCCCCTTTACTCTGTTCGTGGACGAAAAGGGGGGATATATGACTGCAGTTTTAACACAATTACATGGGGATAAACAAAGGCCAATAGCTTATTTTTCGAAAAAATTGGATCCTGTGGCCGCAGCACTTCCGCCTTGCCTTAGGGCTGTGGCTGCCACAACAGAAGCTGTGCTAGCCAGTACAGATATAGTGCTCATGAGCCCCTAACAGTAAAAGTGCCTCACGCTGTACATTCCATTTTAGTACAGGCTAAGACCTCCCATCTCACTACTGCTAGGGCAATACACTATCAGAATGTACTCTGTACTTTGTCAAACGTCACAATTGAAAGATGCTCCACTTTAAATCCAGCCACCCTGTTGCCAACAAATAACGACGGCAACGCATAATTGCCATACAGAAATAGCAAAGGTTGTAAAGCCTCGAGTAGATCTACAGGAAACACCTTTAGAAATTGGAGAAAATATTTTTGTAGACGGATGTTCTTTGCGATTGGAAAACGGAGCACCCTCAACTAGTTACGAGTGGTCCAAGGGGACCGCCTGCTGGAAGCAAATCGAATTTCATCAAGTTTAAGTGCACAAGCAGCTGAATTAATAGCGCTCACCCGAGCATGTCAGCTGTCCAAGGAAAAATCATAACAATTTATACAGATTCCAGATATGCCTTTGGAGTCTGCCATGATCATGGGGCATTATGGAAATTAAGGGGATTTAAGACCAGTACTGGCAAGCCCATCCAACATCAAAAGTTAATCGAATCCCTCTTGGAAGCCATAACTAAACCATCAAAGCTAGCGATTGTTAAATGTCAAGCTCACACAGGAAAACAGGACCTTGTCAGCAAAGGAAATGAATTGGCAGATTACTTTGCTAAAAAGGCTGCATACAGTAACACACCAATCTCTTTATTCCAACAGAGAAATGACAAGGACCCTGATAATCAAATTATTTCTTTACAGAGTGCAGCCACGGACATTGAAAAGAAAAAGTGGTCCAAAGAAGGATCCCTCTCTGATGGAGTCTGGACTCATCAGCAAACTAACAAACCTTTTCTCCCAAAAGCTTCTTTTCCAGGTATGGCAAAATAGCCCATGGCCTCGACCATGCTGGGAAAGATGCCATGGTTCAAGATGTTGAAAAACATTGGGAAGCTGTAGGCTTCTCTACATATGCAGAGCAATTCTGTAGACGCTGTGCATTATGTCAAAGGTTTAATGTAGGAAAAGGCACTCAGGTAAGTCCCGCCGTTACTCCTAACCCAATGGGTCCGTTTGAACACCTCCAAATGGATTTTATTGAACTAACACCGTCTAAAGGTTACCGATATTGCCTTGTGATTGTCGATGTGTTCTCCCGATGGGTAGAAGCTTTCCCTTCAAAACGCAATGATGCCAAAACGGTTGCTAAAGCACTAATTAAAGAAATTATTCCAAGATGGGGCATCCCGCAAAGCTACAGACAGATAATGGTACTCACTTTGTGAATTCCATTATAAATGAATTGACTACCTGGCTACAGATCAATGTACATCATTACTGCAAATACCATCCACAAAGTTAGGGTATTGTGGAACGATGCAATGGCACCCTAAAAGCTAAGCTTGCAAAAATTTGTGAACAAACCAATTTATCCTGGCCAGATGCTTTACCCCTGGCTTTAATGGGATTGAGGGACGGACACACCGGCAATTGGGGCTATCGCCGTTTGAAATCCTGACGGACGACCCATGCCCGCTGGCATGGTTATAGGAAATGTGAACCTGCATACCGTGGACAATGATCTCTCTAGTCTTACAGGCCTCCCGGCCCCTGAAGGAAGTCCACGAGCAGGTTAATCAGGCTTGGAGAACCAGCCCTCCATCTAAGACTCGCCGATTCCCTTGGGCACCTGGATCCTGGTTCGAGACACCCGGAGGAAACATTGGCATCAGCCTAGGTGGAGAGGACCGTTCCAAGTTCTTTTGTCCACACCACACGCTGTAAAGGTTGAAGGATTGCCCGCCTGGATTCACGCGCACTGCAAAAGATGGCACCCATAATATACATACTCTTGTTGTTTTTTCTTCCATTATCCACTTCACGGGTGACACTGACTTTCCAGGTTGAGGAAACTGCCTCATTCCAGGTTGACTTTTGTGCAATTGTTCCCTGTACTGGCAGACAGGAGCAATGGGAATGGCCTGACAAATATGTCTGTGTGAGCTACCCGGTTTATGATTCTGACTCAAGTTTTGCTTCATCTGACTCTGAATGTGGCTTCTGGAGTGATGTGTTTGCAAACACAGGACCAAATGACTGGGGTTATGAACCCTGGCAGGCTACTCAGTATGGCCTAAAGACTCGATTCTCTATTTTAAAGGGACATGCCTCTCATGAGTGTGCTAAGAATCAGTGTAACCCATTAATCATTACTCTAAAGAATCCTTCTTTGCATGATTCAGGAACTTATGTCTTAGCTGCATATGCAAGTGGTCATGATCCCCGAGGACTTTTTCAAATTAAGGTCAAGGCACCTGCTCCCTCTCCTCTGTCCCCCTTTCCTACTCAGTTTTTCACTACTGCATCCGCAAGTGAGGAAAAACCCCTAGTTCAGGCTTTGGATCTAACCACCTTAACAAGCACGTTCTCAGTAGAAACTGGTTATGGGGACCAGAATAGATGGTTGCAGTGGGTAATCTATTCAGCAAAACAGGTTAACCGCTCACATTGCTACGCTTGTGCAGCTGCACGTTCTTCTCTAGCAACAGTCCCTTTCCCACTATCTAACATTTCTGACCCTACTGGTCTGCCTTGTCTTCTCTACTTATTTACTACGCCCAAAACTTCTATTGATTCCAATTGCCGCTTTATCTGTTCTTTTTCCCCATTCGTATATGACTACCCCATGTTTCAGTCCCATGAAGGAAATTTCACATGTTTTAAATCAAATGGAACTGCTTGGGTAGGAGAATTACCTTCTTCCTTCTGCGCCCAAACCTTCCATGTCAATTCCACCTCTTTTAATTCCACTCTTTCAAAATTTTTGCTTTCCCAAACTACCCCTAGATCTGATATTTGGTGGATGTGCCGCAGGTCAAAACTGTTTGATATCTTGCCTTTCGATTGGTCTGGCACTTGTGCCCCTGTACAGCTAGTTATGCCCTTTCGATTATTATCCTACCCTCTTCACACTCTCTGTATCCCCCTAATTCCCAGCTCTCCACTTCCTTCCCCAACCCGCTCCCTCCCAGACTCTTCCTCCAGCTTCTCCCTGCACGGCCCAGGAGTATATATTGATTCTATAGGAGTTCCCAGAGGAGTCCCAGATAAGTTTAAAGCAAGGGATCAGGTAGCAGCTGGATTTGAATCTATCATACCTCAGATTGCCATTAATAAAAACGTTGACTGGATTAATTACTTATATTATAACCAGCAGCGTTTCCTTAATTTTACTAGAAATGCTATAGAAGGTATTCATGAACAATTAGATCACCTCCCTAATGACTTGGCAAAATCGTTTGGCCCTAGATATGTTACTTGCGAGAAAGGTGGAGTATGTGCTATGTTTGGTGATGCTTGTTGTACATATATCCCTAATAATACTGCACCTGATGGGTCCATTACTCGAGCACTAGCCAGCCTAACATCTCTTTCCAATGAACTTGCCACTAACTCAGGCATTTCTGACCCTTGGGATCGATGGTTCATATCCACCTTTGGGTCATGGGGCCAAAGGCTAAAATCAGTATTTATTTCTTTGGCAGTAGTATTCATTGTCCTTTTACTTATCGGATGTTGCATTGTTCCTCTTATTCGCTATATAATATCCAAATATTTCACTGCTTCTATAGCCAAGGCCTATATGCTACACGAGGAACATATGCTCCAAATTGCCTCTTCAGTTTCCTCATCCCTTTCCCCCTCTCCTCCTCCTTCCCCATCCCTCTACCCCGCCTTCTGAATTTTCTTCACTATTTTATCATGCCCAGATTGATAAAAAGGGGGGAATGTGGAAAAATAAAAATCAGTTATTGATCAAATCTGGTGTGCGTGACAAGGGCCACAGAAGTCTGTCTTGCGACAAGTGCAGCTTCTGTTTTCTGTAACAAACAAGAAGTTACAAGTGCCCAACTGATGACCTTTAAAATTGTGTAACTGCTGATCCAAACAAAACTATTGTAAAGATGTAATGTCTTGAAATTTTGTGCAACTAAAGTCATAAGGTCAAATTTTGCTTAGCATTATAAAAGATTTAGGACACCGAACCTGGCAGATGAAGGGCAGGTGTCCTAGGACTGTGCTTCTCTGTCATTCTTACCTTTGCCTGGTGTGTATTAATAAAATATTTTTACTAATTTTAATTATATCTCTCTGTCTTCAGTCACGAAACGACAATAGAGAAAAAGCGCCCACAAGGATGTGGTCCGACACTTTTTTAGCACACTGCTGGGAAAGGTTCAGTTTGGTTTCAATATGAATATCGTGAGTGTGATTTATTTTTTTCTCTATTTCCTGGTTATTTGTTTCATCATAACGTGGATGATTTTAAACTGCTGTGCTTGTTCTTTATCAGGAAACGTAGCACGGACATTATTGTTTTGAAGGAGAACCTGACCACCGGATCCCAAGCACTTCTGAGGGTCTCGTTGAGAGCAGCTGGAAAAATATTGGGCCCCTCATTCTTGCAGGATGGACCTCGTCTGGTTGGACTGAGTCCTGCTATCATACATGTTCTGCATTACTTGGAGGTCAACCAGAATTGGCAACTGTGGTAACTGAAGACTGTGCAGACCTCGACTACAGAGCCACAATACAACTAGTATGTGCTAAAACTCAAAGATTTATTTTTGCATTTACTCATAAAGCATTGATACATTGTCTTTTTCTCTTCATTTGAATAACTGAATGTTACAGGGAATGGTTATTGGTGATAATGTATTTTTTTTATTTAATCTAGCTGCAAGGAGATACAGCACTTACAGAGCAGACCAGGAGGACACAATATCACACCTTGCACTGTCGTGGGATCTGCCAGCGGTATCCACAACTAACAGGAGGTGGCTACACAATAAAATGGTGCTACATGCTATAACTTTAAAACATACTGCAAGGTTGAAATTGATGTATATGTTACATAGCCAGTTTGTGATTCATAGCAACATGACTTACTTATAAAAGTCAAACAAACAATGCCATTTTCTGCTCTCTAGAGAGTGTTAGCTCAGCAGACTCCTTCTCATTATTGTGAATTTGACTCCCTTGAGTGACCCTTCACTTTTCCTCTCCTCCCCTCAATCCACTATTTAATGTTGCATAAAATGTACTATTGATTTCATACGTTTTATTAAAGTTGCTTTCGCAGGTTGTAAGAAGGACCACACGGCAGGTAAAACAGTTGAGACGTGGCCTAAAGAAAAGTATGCTTTGGCCCCTGCTGACCGCTACGGCAGATGTGGTTCCCCTGATGTTCTCCAGGGCAAAAGACATGGACTACACCAGCGTTTCTCAACCTTTAAGAATTTGCAACCCGAGTTTTCATAACAGTTTTAATCTACCCCCACTAAGTTTTTTGAAAGGAGCCCACTAATACCAGTTTGTTCTTTTTTAATTAAGATATATCATAGACGCATATTTTATTATACCTACTTAACTTTTATTGACATTTATCTAACTCTATATTTATTTTTCTAGTATCAGAATGTAGTTTAAGTTAATTTGTTTTGGTTTCAATAGATGTATTTTTGATATTTTTCATTCGTTTTCTTTTTTTTTACATCTTCATGCCCCTAGGGGCCCGCTATCAGACCAGCGGTAACCCACCTTTAAGTTGTAGTTTTTGCACCATTTATAACTTCTTTCAGGTAGCAGTTTTTGAGGATGTTCATTGAAAATGGTATGTTTATATATTTTGCTCTGTGTCAAGGAAGGCACTACCTCCTGATAAAAATCATCTCTTACACTTCACATATTTTGCAGCAACATCAAGAGAGTTGGCTGAACTCCTTAAATTCTGGTTGGGATGGGAGATCCTGCCAAAGGAGCTTAATGTTGAGCTATCAACTGGTACCTATATAACATCAGCCACGTTTCGAAAAACTGAGGATACCAGCACACCTCCAGAACTCCTCAGACTTTGCGACCTCACTTGAAGCTTCAGTTAGCAGGGTTTTTTCTGCTTTTGGCCTTGTCTGATCATTGAAATGTTACTTATCCACACATTTGTTCTTGATGTTGATTTGTGTTTCATTTATAGGACAGTTGTATAACTTTGGAACGGTTAGTTGTACTATGCAATTCCTTGTTACTACTGAACCTTAAAATTAGGATAAAATATTCTTTGGACACAGTCTTTTCTCAGTGTCTTTATTCTTCACAAATCACTCTTTGTTCTCTTGCTAGGACAATATACAGGCTTGGTAACATAATTCAGTCGCATGAAATAAGGACAATACATGGGGTGGGAGTTGAAAAAATGAAAAGTCAAAAAACTGTCACCATAATCAATTGAATATGCTTCTTATAAGTTGCACATTTTCTACATAATTGGCCACTGCATCGTCACACCTCTCTGCTGGAGCAGGCAATGAGGCAGCTTCTGCATCAGTGAGATCACGAGGCACAGATACACTGCTATGGTGGCTATGAGGTCCAACACAGTCATCTCCGTCAACATGAACATACAGAACACTGATGTTAAATACAGTCAGTATGGGTATTAATATTTTTTCCACAAGTATAAACTCCCAACTGGTTACTCATTGTTTTTATTCTGAAGTTTGTTGAAAATTGATCATGACAATATCTCCTGGTTATAGTGGTCCCCAGAAATGGGAAAAATATCAAATTTCATTCCCCCCCTAGAATCCAGATTCTTTTGTTAGATTCCATGAATGTGTTATTGTACAGAAAATTTCAGTATAATGCAAACTACAATCAGTACCTCTGTGGGGTCATCTAGATCTTGTGCCAAGCTGGCCCCATCCACAGCTGTAAAGGAGTTTGGTTTCCTTCACTTTGCAGGCCGTGGTGCTTCCAGGCATTCTGGAAGGAATTAAGGTTCCTTTGTATTAATGGAAGGAAATTCCAGTGCAGTGAGAACAAATGAAGCTCATTGTCTGGCTCAAGAAGTTGCCGTCTTTCCAATGTGAAAAATATGGAGTAGACAAGGTCAAGTACATGCTCACACATCTCCACATCCTCTCAATTCTGTTGGGTGGAAAAAATTGAGATATTCTGAAGTCAAAACTTATGAAATTTAGACCACTTCAGCAGACAGGCACTCTCTGTAATATCCTGTGGAGGACTGTTATTGGATAAAATGAGAGACTGACTTCTACATTTTAAGTCTCTCATTTTTGTGCCGACAGATTTGGAACAAGAGCTCCAGTTCTTTAACTCTGGCCAGCTGCAACTGTAGACGGCCTTTGGACTATTCAAGCTATCCTTATAGCACAATAACAATATCATTCAGAATATCCAAAATTATATATATACCTTTGGTTGTGTACGCTTCTACCTGCGTATGTGTAAATTCCTATTGACTCCTCTTCTCTGAACCATGAGTTCTGCTACACCAACAAGTTCTCCACCCTTGTCTGATCAAACTCTAGATGGTAAGCCAAATTGTTTCACTGCAGAAAGAAAACTATTCAGGACTGTGTCAGCACAGTTATTAGCTTACACTGTTAGGTATACAAGAAGCCGACTAAAACCATCTATTCCTTCATGAACAACAAACCTCCACCTGGACGAGGAAAAACATTTTCAGGATAAACACGAGCAGATTCAGCAGACTGACGTGTACTAAGCATGATAAAAGCAATATATAATGATCTGAAATCAACTACAGTAAATGCATGCGGACTATAAATTTGATTCATTACAGCATATCGCTATACAGTACTTAAGCCTATTGATAACTGATTTAGAAAACTGAAAGGTTAATATTTCCCTATTTGAAGTGTATTTATGACCGCTGCAGCTTACCTGATCAGCTTGTGGTTGCCATCTACAGTATGTGCCACAGACAATTAGGTCCAGGAACAGAATACGGACAGCGCTCTTAATGTATGCAGCCTAAAGGTTCTCTCATCACAACCCCTCTGGATCCACTCTGCACACTGATTTTTGCACCCTGGCAACTATATGGATAATACATTTTTGTGGTAAATTCTACATCTAGTTTATGGATGGCAAAATCTTAAACTCAAAAACAGCTACTGAATAATAATTACAACATACCTGGGAATCGTATTCCTTGTGATTTCAGATGCCCATGTATCATCTTGTATCCCATGTCTGGGTGATATCTTTGAATGTTAGAGAGATTTGGGAATAAAGGTCTGAAACACTGCAAAATAAATGTGACTTAAGTTATTTGACTGGCTACACACACAACTATGCAGCTCTAATCTGTGAGAGCAGACACTTTAAAGGGTTTGACCACATAACGCGTTTACCATTAGACATCCTTTCTGTAAATTAGATTTTGCTTAGTTCAATGTGGGTAAACTAGTTCAATTACCTGTAAAACGTGGATCACACTGCTTAATTGCATTGGGCCATCTAACTTGTGAAAGTTTTCTGACAAAAAGCACACTTTGGTTAAATTGCAGTTGCATTAGTGTTAAATCGGGGTTTGCTCATTATCTAAAACTGCTAAGCGTCTGATGGCCAAAAGTGATTAAAGCCTTTCACACTACCTGCATGCTAAATATCACAGATCCGTGTGGTAGATAAGAAAGTATCATGTTTTCCACTGCTCAGAGCTGAAAAGTTCTTTGAAAAAAGCAGCTGCGAATTCCCATCTGACTTTATACTCTAAATCAAGGGTCAAATACTCAGTTCAAAATATTAGTTGGAGCTGCTTTGGCATTCCCGTCAAAGTATCTAAACTAATACAGCGTTGCAGCTTCGTATATCAAACTGGCTCTTTTCTTGTGACATCTTCTCTGATACACCATATAGATCTGCAATCTTCTTCCCTTTTAAACTGCATAACAGAAGGTGTTCTATTGACTCAGCTGAAATGTCAAGGATGGGCGCCCAGAGCAGGGAACTGTCACCTGAACTGGAGTGTAGTGAGTCTTCCCACCAGTTCTTTGATTTTTTTCAAAAATAGTTTCTTCGTTTCCCGGAGTCTAAAGGAGCCAACATTGTAATTTCTTCAATTCTCTCTGAAATTCGTAATATCTTACAGAATCCATTTCATAGGCAGTAGTAAACATTTTCTAATCAATTCTTGAGCTATCTGTTTACTTCCATCTCACACACAGCCATGTTGAATAAGGCTGGATCTACGAAGTCGATTCACCAGTCAATAACTGGGGTTATTTAAAGCCCACCCTTCCAACGGGCAGTGAAAGTGACAGTTTATTTCAAGTCGTATTTCTTGAAGGTTTGGAGGAACATCACGGACAAAATGAAATAAATAAATAAACAAAAAACATTTGTGGCATTTATTTATGCTCACATTTCACAGTACTTTCATTTATTTGGCAAAACCCAGAAGCTCATAGCGATTGACAACTGAGTCATTTTAAGATAGCGTTTAAAAAGGTCTACTTTAATGAAAAAGTAAACTACGAGGCTAAAGTGAACATTGGGGTTAAGCCAACATATCCACTTTAATCTCAAAATTAGACCTTTTTCACATGTCCTTAAATTTTTCTCTGAGGCTCAAATCGCTGCTGTGGAATATGCGATGCTTGAATAGAAGTACCCGAATGCAGTTGTTCGGCATTGTGCTTCACCACATCAAACCATTCAGCAAACATGCAGCAGGCACTCGATACGAGGATCCACAAAGCGGCTTTGTTTTTAAACAACACCCTGCTCAGAATGCCAACTATTCCAGCACAACCAGAAGCCCTATGGGTTTTTCCTCTCTTACAGTTCATTCCACTTAGTAGCTTCATGGGCCCCCTGCTTCTATAGAGTCTTCTTAGACAAAAGCGGCTCAGTATTTTGTACACTTTATTTATGATTGTCATAATTTTAATGGCTCCCAAAATTTTGTGTTTGCATAAGGACAATTGATTAAAATTCAATTTCAATTAATCCTTAGTTCAAATTTGTATTGAAAGTCACTGTAATTAATTGAAATTTGTCATATTCCTTTAAGCAATTAATTTTTCTGAAAAGCAGACGAGAGAAAACTCAGTGATTTTCTAATACAAAACAGTTTTAATAATCAGTTGCCTATGTATATTAAATTACAGGTAAATTCCATTACAATGAATATCTTTACCAACAAAGTATTTTATAGCCAACAGTTTCCCTTAGCACGAGTCTATAGAAATCCCGTTCTATGATACATTCAGCAGATACATTCATTACAACGAAGTGCACAAAGACCAGAAATGCCTGAATGAATCATCATCAGAACAGTTAGTTCTGTGTTGCAGCTCAGTTGTACCGATTTCAAACAGAAACATTAATTTTTTTTTCTTCTATCTTTCCTCATACTGTGTTTTTTTTTTCCATTTTTTGTTTCCTGCGGTTTCATTGATACCTTTTGCTGATTGCTCGTCAACAATTGAAAAACATCCATTGGATTTTTTGAATACAGAAGCGGCGAACCGAAAACACTAACAGTTCATATTAGAAAAAGAAAAAAAAATGTACATTTTGCAGCTGGGGATTGTGCAAAAGAAAAAAGCGTTACCAGTGAATTCAGAATTCGCAACTTTCTTGAAAGACAGAGCAAAAACAGAAGAAAAATCTTGGGTTGCAAACTATGTGAACTGCTGCATTTGAAGGCGTGTTTTGTGGTTCAGTGATGTTCTTAAACATTCCCTATTAATCGGCACTCATTCAAGAAAATGTGAGGTTTCAAACTCTTGGGAAACCAACTAGACAGCATGCCAAGGCGTCCCAAAGGCCCCAATCCATGTCTGTATGAGGGCAACAACACTCACAACTATGCTCGTCTCTCTGTAAAAGTAAACAGAAAAGATCTGATGGGTGATGCAAAGTTGAACGGGGACATTGTAAATGCAGATAACAGCATTACTTGGTCACTGACCTGGCCACGACCCTGCCTGACCACTGTGTCTGTTTAAAGCAGAGTGGCAGATCCCCCTACAATAAATAAGTGTGGCGTTCCTGTTTCAAGCTGATTTAAAGCTGGTATTGCTAAAAATACTGAGACTAAGATTCGTGTTTTGAAGTGGAAGACATGGACTTAGAGAGTGCCCCTATCATTTTAGGATTTGCTTCTGTGGGGCTTCACTGCAGGCTGTGACCTGCTGTTGCTCTGCCCCAGCAACAGACAAACAATCATGCACAGATGCTGCTTTGCGCTTTGGGACACAATTCAGCATTGATGAGGTTGGGGGATCCCAAAAATGTTGAAACCCTTTTCACAATATTTGGAAAGAAAAATTTTGGATTTGGG
>NW_024377907.1:0-29446 GCF_016835505.1 Polypterus senegalus
TTTTTTTTTTATTCACTTTCATTCTCTCAGTCGCGCTTACAATCAATCCATACAACCCCATCTGACACGGGTTGTTTTCACTAAAGACGCGGTCGCTTATAGCTCTGCAGTGTACCACGATGGCTACTAACGCTAAATCCCCTAATTCGTCTCCTGACACACAAACGCCATGGGTTGCCTCTTCGTGATCTCACCGCCACTTGCTTTTCTTTATTCAGTTTTATTGAGTGTTCCTGCCAGTCCCTGCATGTTGCTGTATGCTTTTTCTTTTGTACTCCAGGACAGCAGAGAAAGAATGGTAAAGACCAGTAACTTCGGCGCCATATGCAATCATCAGACACTTCCCCATCTGCCCGTGTCGCTCTCAAACACAGGAACATATATTGGTGTAAAGTATAACAAAAGTGCACTTTATTCAAGTGCACTTTTTTCCATCGCTTTTCCTGTAAGAAGCACGTACAATAACGCCTCTCTATGCTGTGGTTTCTATTACGCACCTGAAAGAAAGAGACACAATACATGTGGAAACATCATCGCACTAATGCAATATGGTTTGAAAACGAACAGCGTCAGATCGGTGTGAATTTGGCAGGAACTGGAAATTCTTGATGCGGGACCTTCCCCAGGGAAGAAAGTACAGTGTCGTGGGTGCTCATTCAGTGTAATAGAAACCATAGCACAGAGAGGTGTGTACACGCAACAAGTACACGTGGTTGTGCCGTAGGAAGGACGGTCCGGGTGTGTAGGAACTGTTAATATTTGAATGTGATGATTTCATAGCACGGAATGAAAATCTGCACTTTTAGCACAACTATGCAAGCTGTCGTATCAATCGCCTACCGTAACTTGCTTTCTTTTTTTCTTCTTCAAGCTATACAGGTAGTTTTGAATAAAAGGCACTTGTTTTGTTTGCGAAATGAAGTGTCTGGCGCGTAATTCTCGTGCATTACACGTGTATTTTTTTTTGAGCATGCCCATTGAGCAGTATAAAAAGTATTGAAAAGTATAACAAAACAACGGGCAGATGGGGGAGTGTCTGATGATTGCATAGCGCCGAACTTACTGCTCTTTACTATTCTCTCCTCTGCGGCCCTGGAGACAAAGAAACATAGATGCTGCTATAAGCCTGGTGTGTTGTACCACTGATGCATACATCAGTTTTCACTCGTTCTGACAGATATTGAGTGAAGCTGCCTTCTTCGTATTCACCGCTACTTGATTTTCTTTTTATTCAGTTTTTATTGAGTGTTCCTGCCAGTCCTCGTGATGTTGCTGTATGCTGGATATGTTCATATGTATTGTCTTTCTTTCAGGTGTGTAATAGAAACCACAGCACAGAGAAGTGTGTATATTGTTTACAGGAAAAAGGCGATGGAAAAAGTGCACTTGAATAAAGTGCACTTTTGTTATACTTTTACACCAATATATGTTCCTGTGTTTGAACGACACGGGCAGATGGGGAGTGTCTGATGATTGCATATAGCTACCGGGTTACTGGTCTTACCATTCTTCCTCTGCATGTCCTGGAGTACAAAAGAAAAAGCATACAGCAACATGCGGGACTGGCAGGAACACTAATAAAACTGAATAAAAAGAAAGCAAGTGACGGTGAGATACGTATATGCAGCTTCGCCAGCCGCTTTGTGTGTGTCAGAACCGGTGGGGATTTATGCTAGTATCGGCACTGGGTAGAGCTATATGCTATTTTAGTGAAAACAGTCGCACAGATGGGTTGTATGGATTGATTGTGAACGCGATTGAGAGAATGAAAAGAATAAAAAAAAAAAAAAAGTTAACCTTTACAAGGATCATAGATTGCACTGCAGTTCAGACTGAAATCAAATGTATGCTTTTATTCTAAAACAGTAAGAATAAGAGCAGTTTACTTTCAAAACGGAAGGACGAGGATCGAACCTGCGGACTTCTTGATTCCCTAAGCGGGTGCTGGAGTCTATTGAATCACGGAATCACCATTGTAAACTGCGTCACGTCGCATGTTAAGGCGGCTTTTTGTTTCTGCAGTTATATGTTTGAATAAAAGCGCAATTGTGTTATTCTTGTGAAAATGTTTCTTTGCTATTTGGACTTCAGGCATCTACTACTAGAATATAAAAACGTTTTGTTTTAACAATGTGTTGACACAGATTACTGTAGAAACGGAATAGATATGAAAATGCGCGGTGTTCCAAAAACGATTCATTATTTCCACTTAAAACTCCACTTCACCCCAGATACTCAATCAAGGCCTGAGCTGAGAGAAGTTCGTGCACGTTCTAAAATTGGGGGATGGAATAATGGGTTGCTCCTAGCTTCTTTTATCAAAGCACATTTAGAGAACAAAGGACGCCATGAGAGGTGTGAAGGGATTTCAAGAAGCAGTTTAAGGTGGGACGGAATTAACAGTTTTTTTCAGAGGCTCTGTACCTAGTGTTAATTATGATGTAATTATAATAATTTATATCTGGCCAGGTCAGGGTGTTTTGCTTCATTGCTACTCTTATTCATAACCAATGCATTAAACAAGTATTCATCTATAAGAGAGTTTATTGTTATTTTATTAGCTTCCATAATCCAATTCAGTTTGAGGTACAGCAACTTTGGATGCATACCAGAAACCAACTCTTGACAAGAAAGGCCCCATTGCCAGACATGCATGGAACTAGTTTCAGATTTTCCTTTTGAATTAAGGAGACACCAAAGAAAATCAACAGCAGAATGCAGACTTCCACGTGTAAGTCAAGTGTTTGTGAAACTACAATCAGGAGAACAGGCAGCAGGGCTAAATCCACATCCCAAAGATATGTAGGTTTAGGTTGGTTGGTGACTTAAATTTGTTCAGTGTGAGTGTTTGGTGTCATGGTATTGTGCCCTGTCCAGGGTTGGGTCCATGTTTGGATTCAATGTTTCTGAGAAAGACTGCGCCCACTGCCCCTAGCCTGTGCAAATATAATTATAGTTGCATAACCGGTTTTGGAAAATTACTAACATTTTGGGCATTATGTTTGTGACTTGTGCACATTAATACTTTTTGGGAAATGTGTGGGGAGTTATCCCTATTTATATTCTGATGTAATGTAATGGATCTGTTTTAAAAGGTCAGGCGGTCCTGAATGTTTAACCTTTCACCTGTCCATCCATTTTCTGATCTTGTATAAATCAGTTTTATGGCTACAGTGAGCAGAAGCAATGTCAGTGGCATAAAATAAAATGAAACAACTCATCACAGTACACAAACACAAAAATAATGCCCAAGTAATTTTGATCAATAACTTTGTATAGCCGTGGTCAGAAACATCAGTAGATAAATTACATTTTTTTTCTAAGTGAAAGCTGTAGGTACCACCCTTTATAGGTATGGGAATTTTGTTTTGTGGTGGTTTGAGGCTAGGGGTCTGCATCAAGAATCGGAAGATTGCCGGTTCAAACCTATAATGCTGTGTCCTTAACCTTGAGCAAAGCCCTTAACCTGCAATTGTTGAGCACTTTGAGTAGGAGAGAAAAAGCGCTTTATAAAAGCAAAGAATTATTATTAAGAATTATTAATTTTGTTAATACTAAATATATAGAATTGCCATTCATTTTGTTTGAATTAAGTCAGATGCATAATTTAAGTAATTTCAGTTACTTTGGACAGGCAACACTGTAGAATAGACGCTCAGAAATATTAAATAAATCATTTTCTTTATTCATTCTTACCATTATGTTATAGTTGTCATATTATTGTTGTTGAAAATGCTGAAACTCTATTAATTATGTTTATTAATGAAGTAGCAGATTATTAAATGAACTATTGAGTTATAACAACAGTTAAAAAACACTTAACTAAACAGAAGGTGGACAGGAGAGAGAATTAAGGTGTTTTAGAATGCCAGATTGATGTTATAATTAGAACATTAGAACACGGTAGACAAGAACAGGCCATTCAGCCCAACAAAGCTCACCAGTCCTATCCACTTATTACTTCCAAGAAAACATCATGTCGAGTTTTGAAAGTCCCTACTGTCTTACTGTCTACCACATCACTTGGTAGCTTATTCCAAGTGTCTATCGTTCTTGTGGTAAAGAAAACTTAACGTTTGTGCGCGAAGTTTACCTTAACAAGTTTCCAACTGTGTCCTGTTCTGATAAACTCATTTAAAATAACAGTTTCGATCCTTAAACAGTCCTTTAAACACTTCAATCATGTCACCTCTTAATCTTCTTTTACGAAACTGAAAAGGCTCAGCTCTTTTTAATCTTTCCTCATAATTCAACCCCTGTAACCCTGGAATCAGCCTAGTCGCTTCCTTCCTCTGACCTTTCTAACGCTGCTATGTCCTTTTGTAGCCTGAGACCAAAACTGCACACAGTAATCAAGATGAGGCCACATTAGTGCGTTATAAAGGCTGGAGCATAACCTCCTTGGGATTTGTAATCTACACATCAAGGTTCTATATAACTTAACATTCGTTAGCCTCTTAATGGCTTTTGAACACAGTCAGAAGTTGATAGCTTAGAGTCCACTATGACTCCTAAATTCTTCTCACAAGGTGTACTCGATTTTCCTTCCGCCAATTGTGCTTACAAACCCAACATTTTTACTTCTTGTGTGTAATACTTTACATTTACTGGATATTAAATTTTCATCTGCCAAATTTGCCTAAGCCTGTATGCTATCTAAGTCCTGTAATGATATAACGATTCCAAAATTATCTGCTAATCCACCTATCTTTGGTATCATCTTAAACTTAACCAGTTTTGTTACTTATATTCCTATCTAAATCATTTATATATTGTCACGCTTAATGTAGAGATTTGCACAGAGACAGCAGGTTGTAGAAAACAGGAATTTTATTCAAACACTGCAAACAAACATTTGTTTCTTTTTCAAAAGCTTAAACGCTCCATAAATAAGTCAGAGATGACAGTTCCAATAGGAAGCAGAGAATGCCGAGAGAGAGAGATAAAAGCAAAACAATCAATTCCAACTGACAGGCGCTGTACAAGGCTTCTAGGCAAGCGGAGTACCGTGGTAAGGTCTTTATTACGCGTTAGTAGCGCAAGTGAGAAGGTTAAGGAGCAACGCGAAGGTAGACCGTTTCAGGGTATTCCCTGGGGCGTTTGTGTCCTCTTAAAAGTATCACCCCTCCAGCTTACAATATATTAAAAAGCAGCGGCCCTAGCACTGACCTCCTGTGGAACACCACCCTAACATCGGCCACCCTGATGAGGTTCTCACATCACCCTCTGCTTCCAGTCTTAGCCAATTCTGGCACCCATCTAAAAACATCACCCTGAACTCCCACTTTTTAATTTGATGCCCAACCTCTCATAAGTGTGGCACCTTATCAAATACTTTCTGAAAGTCCAGATAAATAATATCATAAACTCCACTTTGATCAGATCCTTGTTGCCTACATAAAATTCCGTTATATTAGTAAAATGGCTCTCTTCTGAACCCATGCTGACTGTTCAGAATAATTCTGCCTGCTATGTGTTGCCTAATCTTATCCTTACACCTTCCATTAATTTTCCTGTGATGCTTGTTAAGCTTACTGGCCTATAGTTGCTTGGATCTGCCCTGTCACCCTTTTTATATAATGGGATGATATTTGCCATTTTCCAGTCCTTTGGAATCTCTCCAGTGCACAGTGACTTCCTAAAAATAGGGTTTACATATGTACTCACTAGCCTCCTTAAGAACTTGAGGTTAAATATTATCTGGGCCTGGTGATGTTGTTAGTGATTTCATCTTATTTAATCTGAGCAGCACTTCTCCCTCTACAATTTCCAAATCCCTCAGTACCTCCCTTAGTAGTCACGTTTACCTCTGGGAGGTTATCCACTTGCTCACTTGTAAACACCTCAGAAAAATGTAAGTTTAGGGCATCTGCTATTTCATTGTCTGTGTCTTTTAATTCCCTTTACTATTCCTGATGAACTTGACCCTCCTCCAGCACTGTTCTTTTACTACTAAAATACTGAAAGAATCTCTTAGGGTCTTTCTTTTAGCGCTATCTGCTAACTTCCTCTCCAACTGTCTTTTAGCCTCCCTGATATCCTTCTTAATGGTTGCCCTCATGTTCTCATACGCTTTATGATTCACTTGGCAGTCATTAGTCTTGTATGCCTTATACAGCAGTTTTTTTCCTTTGCAACTTTTTTAAATCTTTATTAATCCATCGTGGAGTTTTTTTTTAGTTTCCTATTACTTCCAAATTTAGGTATGTATCTGTCCTGCATTACATGTAAAACATTTTAAACCTGTTCCACTGCTCCTCGACTGTCTCCACATTTAAAAGCTTATCCCAGTCTATCCTACTTAGACTTTGTCGCATCTGCTCAAAATTAGCCCTACAAAGTTCAACTTAACAATTTTAGTCTTTGCATCTGTACTCTTACAAAAAACTGAGAATTGTATTACATTATGATCACTTGACCCTAGTGGTTCAATCACCTCTACACCCTCAATTCTATCCTGATTATTACAAAATACTAAATCCAGACAGGCTTCACCCCGTGTTGGTACTTTAACATGCTGTGTTAAAAAACAGTCACTGATTACTTCTAAAAACTCCTGCTCTTGTGCTCCTCCATTTGCAAGGTTATCCCAGTTAATATTTGGATAATTAAAGTCCGCCTTGACTATAATATCTCCCTGTAAATTTGCCTTTTTGATATTACTAAAAAGATGTGTGTTGAAATTACTGTCTGAATTGGGTGGTCTATAACACACTCCTAAAATAGGACCTTTTTCCCTAATATTTTCCAGAAGTGAGAAACATGTCCTCACTAAGATGGGGCTCATCATCCAACTGAAGATGACTTACATTTAAACCCTGTTTGGCATAAACAGCAAACCCACCTCCTTTTCTGTTCTGTGTATCCTTCCTAAAAAATGTGTATCCCTCTATATTTACACTCATCCTGTTATTTAGCCAGGTTTCCGTTATTGCTATAATATCATAATTATGCTCTGCTACATACAACTCCAACTCACTTACCTTATTTTTGATACTTCTAGCATTAAGACAAGCTATTTTAATGTGTTACTCCTTGTACATTTAAATGTTTGCTTAGAATTTTCATTACTATGCATTTTTATTTCTACACCATTGTTTGTTCTTCCATGTATAGATATAAACCTGGCATGTCCTAAAATCCCTGTCCCCCCATTCCCTAGTTTAAACAATCCTTTACTAGCCTACACATTCACCTCCCCAATACATTGGTGCCCATTCAGTTCAGATGTAACTCGTCACGGTGGAACAAGTCCCATCTGTTCCAAGAGGAGTCCCAATGCCCCATAAACCTATACCCTTCTACCCTGCACCAAGATTTGAGCCACGCGTTAAGCCTTCTAATCTCCTCAATCTTACCTGGACTGGCACGTGGCAGGCAGAACTTGGAGAAGACTACCTTGTCAGTTCTGCTCCTCAGCTTGGCACCTAACTCTTAGAATTTGGATTGCAGAACTGACAGACTACCCTTTTGTATATCATTTGTTCCAACATGGACAATGACAACTGGATCTACCCCCGCTCTGGCCAACATCCTATCCACCCTTCCAGGGAGGTCTCCCACCTGTGCTCCCGCAAGGCAACACACCGTGCGAGACTCTCTCTCTGGAGCACTCCTGCGCTTCAATCCCCCTAAT
The DNA here is from genome assembly GCF_016835505.1 of Polypterus senegalus. NCBI lineage: Eukaryota > Metazoa > Chordata > Cladistia > Polypteriformes > Polypteridae > Polypterus > Polypterus senegalus. The sequence goes on from NW_024377907.1 coordinate 7,637, forward strand.
GATTGAGTCCTGAACTATCACTACCTCTCTCTTTTTGGGAACTGGTTTTGAGGTGGCCGATTAGGGCTCCTCATCCCTGCCTACTACCTCTGAATGATCTGAGACACCGTCCAGCTCCGCAAGAACATGATAACCGTTTGACACTTCTAATTCTGGAGTTGATGCCCCTGGACAATGTGCACCCTTTACCTTACGCTTTGTGACCATGACCCACCTAGTCCTACCTGTCTTGTCTGGAATCTCCTCCCACGCCACATTGGGGGTACACACTATCTCTCTAAAGGACACCTGGGCCAAGTCTGCCAATTCTCTATTACAACGCAGGTCAGAAAACTCCTCCAGTTCATCGACCCTGAGCTCGAGGTGCTGGATCAGCTGGCATCTCTTGCAGATGTAGCCCTCATAGACAACTGGCTCTTCCAAACCGTCATCTAAAAAGTCTAACATCCAACAGGACTTGCATTGCACTGGCCTCATTATTAAAATTTGATTTGGGATTACTAAACTACCTTAACTTTTTTTTTCTTAAAATTAAATTTCTTCTTCTTTCAGCTGCTCCTTAACTTAAATGGTAACACTAAGATCTGCTACTGATATTTTACACCTTTTCCCCTTAAGCTCCTGTAGTGTTCTCCCTCTCAGCTGCCTGCTATTTGTATTTCTATGAGGTGAACTTTACTTTTCTCTATCTATTCTCCTTACTTTGTGCTCCTCTTACTTATAAGCTCTCCACTCACACTGTTTGTATTACCCACGTATTAATGAACCAATACGCTGTCGCCCACTTAACTGTTCTACCTCTGGACCGCTAAGGACAGGGTGTCCAGTTATGCTTACAAGGAAAGAGCTTTACTGTTTTTTTTGTTCCCTGGATAAGCTTTGTCTCCTCAGAATCTTGTACTAAAATACCCAAACATATGTGACGAGTGTTGGTGTGTGCTCTTTAGCATGTTCTAATGGACAGGTACACTTTAGACTTCAGCCCCTAAGCCATAAATTGGATTAAACTGATTTATAATGGCTGGATGCAGGTGTAAACAAATCATGAACAGAATGAGACACATAAATATGTTAAAAAGAAGGTTAATTTCTTTATTGCACCTGCTAAAATTGAAACTTGGGGTGAATCTCACTCTTAGATTGTAAAATCAGTGAGCAAAAGTATCTCTCTACATATTAGCAGTCTCTGCACTTTTACATATGATCCCCCTGTGGACAATTTGAAGGACAGCAGTCATATCTAGAAAGTGTTGGGGTGCCCGTCACCCCTTGTAATCCACGAAAATAAAGATAAACAAAAAGAACACTTGATGGCATTTATAACAGTAAGAAAACAGGGTAAACTAAAAGAGATCTTTGTCTTCTCTTAACAGAAGTCAATTGGGTCGTTTTCGGGAACTTCGTGCTGATTGCAATGCAGATCCAATCTGAGACATCATTCTCCTGGGCATCCGTTCTTTTATCGTCCTTTGGCCATTAGAGACAAAGTCAACTGTCCTCAGTGGGCATCTTCTTGCTGTTGTGGATGACAGAGGAGACAAGAATGTTAGCAATTGCACCTCCTGTCGCCCTGGGCTGGTTTCACATACCTATGATATACATGGAAGGTGGTCTTCCGATGTTTATGTACCAAAAAATGTACACTGCAGTAATGCTTTTAAACAATTACAACAATGTAGAATTGAAAGTACCATTAACTGTTGTTATTGTTGTTATCCCAGTCACACAGAAGGACGCTTAAGACCCTTTTGTACAAATCATAAGTGAGGTAGATGGGACTGGGTTGGGCAACTGCATCCAGCAGAAGATAAACAATCTTGGATAAATTAAGGTGTTGAATCAAAGTCCTGTTGAGACAAAGAGTTCACAAACCCACTCAATGGTTTGGTATTTGTTCTCCCAACTGGTGGTCAAGGATGTAGATGATATGTCAAGTGAGAGTAGAGTGGAAGATGTAGCCATCTTAGTTCACAGTCTGAACAGGCTGTTCCTTGTCAAAAAATGCTGTGCTGGTATGTAACACCAGCTTCCCCTGGTTGATCCATGCACTATTTAACTTAACTAATTTAACTTAAAGGGACTCTTCATACATGGGGCCAATTTTTAATTCTGCTTTCTATGCAGTGATTTAACCAGTCAAGATCTCTCACCTCATATGGTTTATTACAAATCCAAACATCAGAGTGACTTTTCTATGTATCACATGAGCTTAGCCATGTTGTTATTATATCTTAAGGTCTGAATAAAAGTAGACAGCAAAGTTTCTGGACGGCCACTGTGGTGGAATGCCAGGTGTAATATGTCCTAGAAAGATGTCAGCTGGAACTCTAGCTTCATATCCAGGAGTTAGGAAATATGATTTATGACCTGCACTGCCATGCACATTGGTATTGAATTCAAAGGCTGCCTCTCTCAAAAACAATACCATTGCAGCATTTTTTATTTTATAGTTTGCCAGTTCATGTTCTATTAAATCTTTCAACCATAGAATATGATTTGGGATTGTACCTACTAGTATGTGTCTTTTGAGCACCTAATTTTCAACATATGACTCCAAACAAATTCGATTCAAACTGGTGTCCTCGGTCTGTTTTTCAAGATATTCTCATTAAATATTAAAGGAGCAACTGATATTAGATATTAGAGAGCACACAATTTAAAATACTTTATAATTCTGTCCTACAAGCACATATATATTGTTTCAAGAAGTTATATTTAGCTCTAGGTCAGTGGCTCTCAAAGTGTTGTTCATAGACCACTTGAGACCTGTCACTGTGTGCTGACCAAGCAATCTCTCTGCCCTGTTGGGGCCAATTAAAGAGAATATTGTAATGTCCGTTACAAAGAAGTACATCTTAACTAGAAGCATGGTTAAGAACTACAGGTTGTAAGTACTTGGACTGTGATTCTACACAGCAGGATGGACTTTTTTGTTATGTTATGGTTTAAGGGTTTCGCCAGCCATTAATCAGACTGTATGGCAGCACTGTCATGGTATCTTTTGCTCGTTCAAGCACAGCACTTAACTGTAGCACGGTACTAGAGTGATTTGTCGTTGAGCATAATGCACATGATCTGTGGGAAAACAGAATTCACTACAAAGATGACTAAATGTAACAGTAGCTCAAAAGGCACAGTCCTTTAAAATCCTTCATTCTTATCTCGGCTATTCTTGTTCTTATTAATCATGTCCTCTTATTTTTCTTTCTGAGCGGTTTCTAGAGAGCTCACCTCTCTTAATTTTTAGCCAGCTAAATTCAGTACTATTTGTCACCTATTAATCAATAACAGAATATAGATCAGGGTCAAGTTGAAAGTGAAATACAGCACTTCGAAAACCTCGTACACTTCTCTGAGGTGGAACGTCTTCCACTTGATTACTAATGATATCCTGTGTCTTAAACCCAATGAGATATCTAGAATGTTCACTTCCCTCTACCACAGATGACCTTTTTGAAGTCTTTGGCAAGGTACTGTTACCCAAGTCACTTCATTGTTTGTGGGTTGTCTCTCTGAGTATTTCCTACACATGGCACACATCATTTCGTTGTTCACCACTAGCCAATCACATTTTTTAAATCACTCACTGTTGTTTCCTGATAAGCATTGTTTAGACTTATGTTTTTCATTTGAAGGAGACTGTGCAGAAGGTAATTTACCAGAAAGCTCCGCCTCCACAGTGTTTATCAGAAACCAGCAAATAGCCTGATGACCCTGATGCTCCTGGATCTCTGATCCAATGCCTTAGCAATATTTCTGAAAGGATTAGTAGAAAACTTGTCAAACTAAATAAGGATAAAACAGAAATATTAGTGATTGTCAAATGTGGTTATAGCGAGGATATTAAAAATAAACTTGATTCCTTAGGTTTAAAAATGAAGGCAGAGGTAAAGAATTTAGGGGTAATCATCTACTCTGACCTAAACTTTAAGTCACACATTAACCGGATTACTAAGACTGCATTCTTTCACTTAAGGAAAAATTAGTTCACACTTTTGTTTTTAGTCGAATAGATTATTGTAAAGCACTCCTAACAGGGCTACCTAAGAAAGACATAAATCAGTTGCAATTAGTGCAGAATGCAGCAGCTAAAATCTTAACTAGAAAAAGAAAATTTGAGCACATCACACCAGTTTTAGCATTGTTACACTGGTTACCTGTGTCATTCAGAATTGACTTTAAAATACTACTAATGGTTTATAAAGCCTTAAATAATCTTATAGTCCTATATTATGGAATGCCTATCCTCCTACACTCCAAGACATAACCTTAGATCTTCAGATGGAGGTCTTCTGATAATTCCAAGAGAAAAGCTTAAAAGAAGTGTTGAAATGGCCTTTTGCTGTTATGGACCTAAAATCTGGAATACTCTTAACTATAGAAGTACACCAGGCTTGTATTGTGGGAGATTTAAAGAAAACTACTAGAAACTCATTATTTTAATTTGGCTTTTTCATAGCTCCATTTTAGTTGTATTCCTAATAGAATAGGCATAGAATTAACATATTCTTTAGCAATTTGTACTAATCTCCACTATTCTCTGCTGTTTGTTTTCTGGTTATCACGTGGTTGGTGATCTGCACCACCACCACCTGATCAAGGCACCATGTAGCCCCCTGAAATGATGGAATGAAGGTGGGTGTCTCAGCTGTTCATGAGACCAAATGCATCAAATCCTATCATGTGAAGCATGAAAACTAATACAGTAATCCCTCCTCGATCGCGGGGGTTGCGTTCCAGACTCCCGCGATAGGTGAAAATCCGCGAAGTAGAAACCATATGTTTGTATGGTTATCTATACTAATAAAAGGCAAAGCCCTCACTCACTCACTCACTCACTCACTCACTGACTGTCTGACTGACTGACTGACTGACTCATCACTAATTCTCCAACTTCCCGTGTAGGTAGAAGGCTGAAATTTGGCAGGCTTATTCCTTACAGCTTACTTACAAAAGTTGGGCAGGTTTCATTTCGAAATTCTACGCGTAAGGGTCATAACTGGAAGCTATTTTTTCTCCATATAATGTAATGGAGTTGAGCTGGAGATGGCTGATGGGGTTGGGGCGGAGTTTAGTGTGACATCATCACGCCTCCTACGTAAGTCACGTAGAGAAGAAGGAAGAACTCCAAACAGCGATGAGCACAAACGCCATTTCACAATTGAGAAGGCAGAAAAACATTATGAAGCAAATGATGCATACAAGCATATTCATAAGTACAGCTACTGCGGAAACAAAGCACGGCGTGAACCGTAAGTTTATATTAAATTAAGTTCATAGACAGGCTGCCACTAGCGTTTGTAATTTAGTGCCTGCCCATATAAGGCCATCCATCAGCGGCAATCCAATACAAACACTGCCGGAAAATATTCACGGGTGAAGGTCTGTGCTTATGCAGAGGAAGATGAGATGGTCAGGGTGGTGTTTGGCACAAACTCATTGAAACTCGAGAGAAACTTTTAAGTGCGGGTCTTAGCTGACATTACGAGATGGCACCAGCACAGCTGGGAACCTTCGATGCAAGAACACCAAGCGGCTCATGTGAACTGACGCAGTGCACAGACAAAAAGCAACAGTTCCAAAGAGTGCTGAACAAAAACCGAATTACACAATTGAGAAGGCAGCAAAAAAATATGAAGCATCTGATACATACAATCATATTCATAAGTGCAGCTACTGCGGAAACAAAGCACCGCGGTGGAAAAAGTGAATGTCCGCTAAAGGAAGACAGTGTAAAAAAACCCGTGCATGCAGTTTGTCACATCTCAGATAAAGAGGAAGGCGAGCTGTTTATTGATGCAGTAAGAAACTAATCGATGAATGAAACCTCTTATCTTTACAGCGATTGACAAACCACGGAATGTAACTTGAACACAACACATACATACAAATCGACCCTGATTGAAACAAATAATGATAATCAAATCCTTGATGACAGCAACATTCAATAACACTCACAAAACAATTACTGTATATTGACAATCATGTTACGTTATTTTTAAAATGTTCCCTTTTCTTTTTCATAACTTCTACTTCTCCACTGCGATACGCGGGTATATATATAAATGTATATATATACCCGATCTACAATACATACTCTGCATAGACAAGCCGCTGCGCTGCTAAATTATAGAAGTCTTAGCCTCTAACGCGACATTGAGGTTGATTCGAGAGGGATGCACTGAGTAATATGCATACGCTACCCGATTCATTTACCTTAGCATCTCCTTGGTTTGGGACATATGAAAAATATTAGGTTAGCGCTAGAATCATGTTACGTTATTTTTAAAATGTTTCCCTTTCTTAGCACAAGCACAGCTGAGAAGCTTCGATGCATGTACTCCATAATGCGTTAAAAATAACACATTTAATCACACTTTCAATTCCAAGCAAGCGGGAACTTTTGTCAATGCATGATTTCCTGGTACATCCATTACACTGATGCACACATCACAGCTACAAAAATGTTAGAGTCGGAATAAAGCGCGTTCCTGACTGATCATTTCGACTACCCAGCGAAGCCTTGATAAAAGCATGGTTTTGTGCACACTGAAAAGCAAGCAAAATTAGATGCATTACAGAAAGTGGACTTTGTGGCTCTTACTGGGGATCATTGGACTTCCGTGACCGTTAGTAATTCTAAATACATCTAATTACAAAATGTTCAATGATCACACTGTTTTAGCCTAATGTACAAAATAATTTTGGCTAATGTTACTCAGAGTTTAAAGATTAAGTTGGTCAAATTACCTTTTATGTTTCTGACTTATTTTTTAAGAAGAAAAACTGCACTTTATGTTGAAATTTTGGTTATTATTATTTAAAGACAATACTATTCTGAAAATGTACTTAAAGTACTTAAACTACCACTTTATTTTTAAGTCTGCCCAATTTTAACCAGGGATGATATTTTTGTTTCTGTTTTGAATTCAAATGCAGTTTAAAAGCTTTTTTTTTCCAGAAATTAAAACAGCTTCAGTTTACAATATTCATGTCCATGTCTATTATTTGATTCTGTCGCCCACTAAAACCCTTTTAAATTAAAAAAAATATTTGCGATTTGGGGCAAATTTACGTATGCGTTACATACGATTAATCAAGATTAATTCTTACACAGCCTCTAATTAATTGGATTAATTTTTTTAATCGAGTCTCACCCCTAATATATATATATATGTAGATACAGTAATCCCTCCTCGATCGCAGGGGGTTTACCTTCCAGACCCCTGATAGGTGAAAATTCCCAAAGTAGAAACCATATGTTTCTATGGTTATTTTATATATTTTAAGCCCTTATAAAGTCTCCCACACTGTTTATAAATATTCCCCTTGAGTTATACAGCATAATCCCTTTGTATTCTCTTAGATATTAGGTAAGATTCATTGAAATTATGTATATAAACACACTGTTTATATACAGTAAAACCTAAATATTATTTTAAAGATATTGAGTGTCTCCGATATCACATGTTACAGCCATTCGATAGACATGCCACCAGCAATAAATACCGTACAATGCAACAAAAATAGTATACAGTAAATGTGTGTACAGTGACACTAAGCGCATACGTACATGTACTAAGTACTGTAAGTAGAAAATTAATTATGCTTACTCACCAACAATGACACGCGATGACTTGTCCGATAACAATGAGTTTTATTTTACTGCACAACAAAGGAGAGCGTTACAGCCCTTAAAGGAGCGACTTCAGGCGACTGTGTAGCACTGCCGTTGTTCTTCTTCTGGCAGTCTTCAATCCAAATCCCTAAAGCAGATTCCATCCAGACTACTGCCTTATTACATCTACTTACAACTCGTTTTGCACCCTGGTTAAAAGGACACTGCGGCCGTAGATCTTATATTCCTTTCCTACTTTTTAAATAAAAGAATCGTAGCTTCAACAAATCCAAAGCGCTTACCTTTTAGGCAATCATTAACATCTTCCGCTTTGCGCTTGTACGCGCCCCTGAAGCAGTAGCAGATCGCTTTGGAGCCATAATGAAGGGCTTGACTATGCACAAAGATAAACACAAAAGAGCACAACTTTCTTTACACAGAGAAACACGCTGATGCTGAATGGCGAGGCACGAGACTTCCTGGTTAACACTGCATTCAGCAAGCAGGAACTTAACTGCGTGCTCTGATTGGTTAACTTCTCAGTCAGGAGAACTTAACTGCGTGCTCTGATTGGTTAACTTCTCAGTCATCCGCCAATAGCGTCCCTTGTATGAAATCAACTGGGCAAACCAACTGAGGAAGCATGTACAGGAAGTAAAAAGACACATTGTCCAGAACCCGAAGCAGCGAAAAAAATCTGCTATATATTTAGTTATGCTTTCATATAAAATCACGATAGATGAAACCGAAGTCGAAGTCAAAGCTTGATATAGCTTAGGATTACTGTATATATATGTAGATTTGTATATATATGTGTATATACAGTATATATGTAGATATATATATGTATATATGTGTGTGTGTATATATACAGTATGTGTATATATATGTATATATATATTTATATTATGAGGGGCGTTCAGGAAAAAAAAGATTGGTTTAATAAATATATACATTGGTTCAGAATATATATACTGGTTCAGATACATTGGTTTGAATATATACATTGGTTTTAATACATCCATTCAGATATATATTAGGTTCAGATATATACATTGGTTGGGATATATTGGTTGAGATATATACATCGGTTTGAATACATCCGTTCAAATATATACATTGGTTTGAATACATCCGTTCAAATATATACATTGGTTGAGATATATATATTGGTTGATATACATTGGTTTAAATATATATATTGGTTAAAATAGATTGGTTTAGATATATACATCGGTTCAGATACATCCGTTCTGATATATATATTGGTTCAAATAGATCGGTTCAGATATATACATTGGTTGGGATTTATGGGCAGGCACAATCGACCACCCATGTTTAGCATCTCCCTTTGCTTCATCATTGCTTCAACACTGTTGTAATTGTGTGCACATTTTATACAAGTAGCATACACGCCTCTCTGTATCGTTTTGTTTACGTAAGCCCTATTTGTTGGGGTCCTCGATTTCAAAGCACTTTTTCCTTTTATTATTTAAAAACTTTCAGCAGATACCGCCTCTTAAAGCCTCGCTCCGTCCCATGACTCATTGTACCCGCCTCACTTTCGCTCCCTCTTGTCCCACCCATGACAGATTCTTCTCAAAAGCAGAGTTACCAGAAAGCATTAATCCAGCCACAGTCACGTCCCATTTTTCACCTCATCAGGCTGGTTTATCATTGGTGGAAAGCAGCCGGTGATATCCGTTATTCCGTATTGGCAGCATTTCATTAGAGGGCGATCTGCTTCAGCAAGGAACTTAGTCCTGTTTGTTGAAAGGATGTTATGAAGGAAAACACTGGAGTTGCTCTGTTTCTTTAAATGTTGATCAGGGATCAAACTGACCAGAATATTCCCGCATCACAAATAACTGATGTTTAACTATTTTTATAGTAAAACTAACAAAACCACACACAACCACGTACTGCGCTCACACACACACTCTCACAAATACGTGGGTGGCATATACTACTGATTAAGCCGTATCAATATCTGTCAAGGGCGATTATTTTTCACCCCATAAAACAGATTCTTCTCAAAGCTGAGTTACCAGGAAGCATTGATAGCAACCGCCAGTACCTCCCATTTTTCACCTCAACAGACACTGGTTTATCATTGACGAGAAAGTGGCCGGTGATTTCTGTTATTCCGTATTGGCAGCATTTCATTAAAGGCGATCTGTTTCAGCAGGAACTTAGTCCTGTTTGCTGAAAGGATGTTATGGAGGAAAACACTGGAATAGCGCTGTTTCTTCTGAATGTTTATCAGTGATCAGGGACCAGAATGATCAGAATATTCCTGCTTCACAAATAACTGATGTCTGTTTTATTGTAAAACTGAGAAAACCACACACGCGTTACACACAACAAACCTCAAACTCACAAATCGTGTGCACACACTACTGATTAAGTGTATCTGTCACGGAAGATCATTTTTCACCCAATAAAACTTTAGTTTGTCAAAGTTAGAAAGCAGCGGTGATTTCTATTATTCCTTTTGGCAGCATTTAATTTAAAGATGATTCACGTCAACAAGGGGAAAGAGTCTCTTATTTTGACAGGACAGATCTTTTTTAGGGCTTAAGTATTTTTGATTGACTTACAAAGAAAATAGCTATTACTTACCCTCTTTGCTTCAAATTGGCTGATTTTAAAAAACCTTTTTGATATAATTTATTCATGACAGTATAAAATAAAAAAGTAGTGCTCAAAATATATAATGCAGCGTATCTAACAGGAAGAGGTGGTGGTAAGAGTAGGATTGCTGACTCTTGTTAAATGATCACTGGTTTGTGTCGGGGGCTTCCTTTCTGTTATTTTAATTATTTAATTATTTATTTTTTACAAATTGCTTTGAGTAAAGAAGAAGGTATAAAGTAAGGAGATTTAACAATAATAATAATAAGTAGTAGTAGTAATATGTGTGATTGTATTGCCATTGGGTCATGAGATCAAATTCAGCCCACCGCTGCTGCATGAGTAGGGTATGAATAGGGACAAATACCACAAGTTCATTTGAGCTAATTTACACAATGAGGTGCAATACAAACATAATGTATATGTGTAGGTAAAGGTTCATATAAATTAATTATAACTTCTACAACTTTTTAACAAGTTGAGGAGATATCAACTATATAGTTAAATTGCAAGAAATTATACATATATTTACTTTATAGTCCACATAGTGCTTATATATATTGTAAATAATGATATAAAATTCCTATAAAGATAGGTATAGAATCTAAATCGTAAGACTTATATTTAATATCAAATTTCTTCGAAGTTTTAAATTATTTTGCTTCAAGAGCTCTTACAGCAAACATGTAGACTGTTGAAATCCTTTGATTTTTGAAATGTTTATTTTAACGCACCTCTAAATTACAGGATACTTATCATATCACTGTTAAGTAAACATGCGCCTGTATAATGTCCCACAAATATCTCTAGATTCTAAGGCTGCAATTTATTAAACTATGGCATTTGGCAGGGTACTCTATGATTAAAGGCGGACAGTAAACTTTTTGGTAAGGTAATTATATCAGAAAATGCAGTCATCCAGTTGTATTTTCAGTCACATTTTTAGCGTATTTACTGTTCTGTACTTAAAAAATTCTTCAACAGAGGCTCATCAACAAAGAGCATGGATAAGTAAGATTTAAATAGGAAATCAATTAATAATAATAATACATTTACTCAGCACCCCAGTAACACTTTTAAAGACATTTAAAAGACAAAGCTAGATTAAATAAATTACTTAGCAATCCATTGTCATACTATAAGTGGCAAGCTTGCTCTTAAACATTTTACAGAGTTTCCTGGGAGATAAAAGGAGAAAAAATTCATTTTAGAATGTTTTATTTGTTGAGACTCAATTTCACCTCCATCATTGCAGGTCATTAAAACTATTAGGTAGAAAACGCATGTATCATCCACACTAGATCAGGACACTCATTTTTCCGCCTTGGCTGCTGCAATTCATAAGGAAATGTAATGCCCTCGGCTGCTGATTACAAAGGAGCACGGAGAGGTAAGGCGCTATGTAAAGATTAATTTTTAAAAGTTGTATACTTATAGGTTTTCTATATAATCTCTTCCACTGTAATGCCTGCATCCTATCCCTACAGGGACACTCCATTTTGCAAAACAGGGCAGATCTAGGAAGCATGTGCACACTCTGTCTGCTTTTTCCATCAGACCCTGTAACCTAATATTATCTAGAATCATTAGGCTAAAAGTTACTGAAGTCTTCTACATCACTTTCAGAGTCCACTGCTATCCCACTGTCCTCCTCCCACTCAAAGGGACCTCCATACCACAGCCCTAGGCTTTTTTGTCAGAGTTCCAGGCTAACTGTACCTTTTGGAATAGACATTGACATTATTTATTGGATTGGCTGTTTTTTTCATTATATTAGTATTTATTTATTTGTTGTTCAGCCTCTATTAAAAGAAGCGCATTTTCCCTTAGAGACTGGGATTCTATCTATCCTCCCAGAATGCCAGGACTTGGAAAATTAATGTATTTATCAGGTAGAGTACAGTATCCACTGAGTACACATTTTGTAGGACAAGTCAGATTTAAAGAGTCCGACAAACCTTGGCTAGGATATTAAAACCATTTTGTAGATCATATTCTGACAATTGCAGATACTTTTAAATTAAATAGTAGTTATAGGTAATCAGAAGCATGTCCATTTAGTACATGTGACATAAAATTAGGCCAAAATTAACATCTTACGTAGGGAATAATATCAATGATTTTATAAATTCAGATGTACACACCAATAGCACTACTGAACTGCCCACAAATATCCTTTGTCTACTAAACTCAACAAATGAATTTTCCTTATTTCCCTCCTATTTGCCTGTATCTTTTGGCAATGGTAAAGGTCATCCCTTAAGAAAAGGAATTATAATTCGGCCACAGCCAGATTAATACTTGTGGATTTATAATGTAAAGTACTTCAAACAAACCACCAAAGATGTACATTTTTCTTTGTTTAGGATTGAGATTTCTTCAATAGATCTAACACTTACAGCATGTAGCTTTTCTACAACACACATACACAAATATCTTTTAGTATTGTTTTAATATAGCCTTGAGGGGTGGCAAATTATCTATCCTCCTCAAACCATCCATTTACAAAGATTTACAGGCTTAGGCAGAGAATAAAAGTAGAATGGGGAAAAGAAATGCAATCTAGGTACTTACCACATTGGCAGCTCATCATACTACTACTGAAAGTGCTCACCCAACCCCGGTACATCTGGGTGTTGAGTGACCTCAGAAGAAATGTATTAATGGATGGGAAAGGATTTAGAAGACTTATTCTGGCCCAGTGACCATGGTAAGTTATTCATCCTACCATAGAGTAGCGAGTAAAATAAAAAAGGGTTAAAAACCTGAGATTCTGATATATCAAGAGAACCTCCAAAAGAGTATATAATGAATTAATTTATAGAAACTCCATAGAGATACTTTCTAATACATATTTTTCCAAGTCAACAGTCAATACTAATGCTCAGAATTTTCTAGCATTTTATCCACCTATACTTTTCGCACATAGCTGGAAGCTGTTTTATGACGCAAAATACAGGGAAATGAATTATCAGTGATTTACAAATTGATATATATTTTGCAGTATATACCTGTATCCATAGATACTTAGATTCAGAATGGAGAGATTGGTGATGAAAGTTATTTTTTTGTAGCGACTGATCCATAAAATTTCCTGAAATCAGATTTGGCTTTTGTATTTGAATTTTTAGAATTGGCTTTATATATCTTGGAAGGAAGTCCTATCAGGTTTATTTAGTTTTAAAACCTAAATAATATAATAATAATATTAATAATAATAATAATATATTAATAATATCTTACATTTTATATAGCATTTTCTGGCTCTCACAGCTTGGTTTTCATGAACTATACTTAAAGGCAATTATAAGTAACCAGTTTTTAAGGTGTAGTGGATGAGTAAGGACACTTAGTAGACTAAAGGTAGTATAGAGACTTCCTTCGTCTCTTTAAAATGAGCTGTGGACAGTTTTGCAAAATTTCCAGTATTAATTTACAAGAGCGGAGACGGGGGCGCACATTTCTGCACAGCATAGATAGGCTGTAGAATACAAGTATCCTCCCCTCTATTGGAAGGGATTAAGGACACTCTGATGTAGAGAACATGTAATAAAGAGACTATCAGTGGAAGCATTAAAGGGGCTAGCACAGATTTTAACTGCCTGGTGTTCATTTTGCCAATGGACCTACAGATGAAGATACACACAGGCTACTAAAAGTTACAAAATACATTTGGTAAGGTTTAATCTCAGTGAAAGGCAGTTGCTGCATGGAGACTCCTATATACCATTTTATAGGATAAGTTACCTGCTGTAGAAATAAGGATTCCTCTCAGTTTGGGGGTGGGAGGGTGGGTGTGATAGGAGTTTGTACGGCTGTTACATATATAGAGACTATATTTCATTCCAATGGTTTTAATGACTCCTTGGCGGAGTGGGAATTTGGGTTCAACAACAAAGGAAACATTTCCAAATGGATTTTTTTCTCCTTTTTTTTATCCCCAGTAAGAAACACATATATGGAAATATTTTAAGAGCAAGCTATCATATATAAGCGTGGTTGCCTGCATTTATTTAACAGGCTGTCTTTTAGAGTATCTTTTGTAAAGTGTTACTGGGTGCTTGGGCAATGTATTATTATTGCTGATATTTTGCACAAATGTACTATCCATTTCTTTGTTGATGGGCCCCGTTGGAAGATTTTTGGTATGGAGACAGTAAACGCATGACGGCTAGAAACTGACTGACTGACTGGTATTTTCGATATCATTTTATAGAAGTTTACTGCATCACCGCCCTCAATCCACCCAGAGCACCCCACTTCGGCAATCAATAGCTGTTTCCATACACCTGCAGCCTTAGAGACGCAGACATCAGGACGCCAGCTGCAGCGTGCATATTTTATAACAGATGCAGAAGCCAGCATTTTGCACGGAGTGCGGTAAAACAAGTGTGGTCAAAATCAGCGATTTTCAGCAGTTTCACATATTTTACGTGAGTTTTTAAAACCAAGAATAATTCACGAAACTTCTTTGCAGAGGAATTTGACACAACCTTAAATTCTACAGCGCCAGATTCTATACCATTTTGCCGATTTTATATCGGTATTTATTTTAATAATACTTCTACATACACTATATGGACTATAAAACCAATGCAGCTATAATTTCACGTGCAATTTGCTTAGTTATCTCTCAACATTAAAAGTTGTATATAATTAATTTTCTATATAGACCTTTATACAATAGCCACTACACACATTATATTTTGCATTGCATGTACTGCTACTGTATAATTATTTCAATGAACTTGTAATTGTATCCCTATTCCTTTACCCCACTCATGGCCTTTAGATTTGATCCATGCATTCCACGTATAATAATAATAAATAGCCTACTACTGTATTATTGTATTGTGCAATTACTTACGTTTTATAGGCAACTCTTACCCTCAAAAGCAAGTTTTGTAAAATAAAATGATAAATGAAATATGAGATGGGAACCCCGGACACGACAGTGATCATTTAACTTTCCCGAGTCAGTAATCTTACTCTTACCACCTCTTCACCTTATTAGATCGCGCATTATAATTTTAGGCACTACTTTTTTCTTTACTTCTATCATGAATAAATTATATCAAAAAGTTTTTAAAAGAAATGAAGATTTGGAAGTAGAGAGGTAAGTAGCCAAACCTTTTCTTTTGTAAGTAATCCACAAATCACTTAAGCCTAAAAAGTCATCCTGTCAAAATAGAGGGCTCTTTCCCTTATTGTGGAATCATCTTTAAATTAAATGCTGCCAATAAAGGAATAAGCCAAAATCACACTTTACTTTCTCACTTTGACAAACTAAAGTTTGTGGGTAGAAAAAATGACCATCCATGGCGGACTACACTTAATCAGTAAAATTATGTAATACGACACCACGGTGCTGGAGATTTAATTATTTTATGTTGTATACATGGCGTGTGTAGTTTTCTCAGTTTTACAATAAAAACCAGACACAGTTATTTGCTTGAAGCAGGAATATTTCCCAGTCATTCTAGTCCCTGATCACTGATAAACATTCCAGAAGAGCAAGCTATTCCAGTATTTCCTCATAGCATCCTTCCAGCAAACAGGACTAAGTTCCTTGCATAGAACAGATCCTCCAATGGGAAATGCACTGTCTGGAATAGCAGAATCTGCGGGCGGCTTTGGTCAATAATAAACCAATCTATTTAAGAATTTAGAAAAATGCGAATTACTGCGAGAAGTTTATATCAATGCTTCCTGGTAACTCAGCTTTTTGAGGAAGAATCTATTTTATAGGGTAGAAAAAATAAATAAATCGCCAACCAGATGCTATACGGCAATCAGTAAGTCGTCACGACCACGATTTATGAGTAGCGAATTAGTAATGTGACTACATTATACGTGTTTGTGTAGTTTGTGGTTTTACTATAATTAAACATCAGATTGTTTGCTTGATGCAGGGTCTTCTAGTCAGTTTTGATCTGATCAACCATTTAAAGGAGCAGAGGCAACTCCAGTGTTTCCTTCATAACATTGTTTATTAGGCGGCTAAGTTTCCTTGCACGGAGCCAGATCATACTCTAGTAGAATGCTGCCAATCACGGAATAGCAAGATATCCGCAGGGCCGGCTTTCCACCAATGATATTGAAATCTGATGAGGTGAAAATGGGAATACTGTATGGTTGCGATTAATACTTTCTAAGTAACTCTCTACTTTTAGGAAAGGAATCTATCGCCGGTAGGACAAGAGGAGCCAGTGGCCAAGGTACAGTAGGCAGTAGCAGGGGCCGGGTAGTAGCGAGTATCTCTTGCTTGAGAAATTATTTTTAAATAATAAAGGAAAAAAGTCGCACAATCGAGGACCCCAACAAATGGGCTTACGAGCAAAGCTGCTTGACAGAAGTATACTACTTAATATAAAAGATATGCACAATAGTACAACAGTATTGGAAACAATGATGACCAAAGAAGAAAGTCACTAAACATGAGTAACCCGCATTGTACCTGCCAAATCCCAACCAATGTATATACTTCAGACGATCTATTTAGACCAATTATATATATAGAGCGGATTATCGTTTGGGTGTATATATCTAAGAGCCAATCTATTTTAACTTAGTATATATGAAACCCAAACCGAAAGTGTATATCAACCAGTATATATATCTCAACCAGTATATATATTTGGGCGGATAATATTCAAGAATGATGTATATATATCTAGGCGGATCTATACAGGCCAGTTTATATATATCTCAACCAGTATATCTAAAACCAATTATCTGACCCGGATGTAATTTTCACGACCACGTGTATATATCTCAGCCAATATATCCCAACCAGTATATATATTTTAGACGAATATATATCTAGACGGATGTATTAAAACCAATGTATATATATTCAAATAGTATATCTGGAACCAGTATATATACTCTAGACCAATGCTTATATATTCTGAGCCAATCTTTTTTCCTAGGCGGCCCCCTCATACTATATATACATATATATATATATATATATATATATATATATAGCAATAATAATATATATATTTGTATATATGTATATATATATATGTATATATATATATATATATATTTTATATATGTATCTGTATTAATATATATATATATATATAGCTTAACCTCATATCAATGACAGAAGCCGTTAAAACAACAATCATCTTACGATTTATTTTTTAGGCTTTTCTTTTCGCGCTGCTAGCTTTTCATACCTCCAAGTATTCTACTAGTTTTATATATTTTAAAGCCCTTATAGAGCTCATACACCCTGTTAGCATTATTGGGGCCCTCTAGACGTAAGGCCTTTTAGTCAAACGTTTAGAGCTGTGTCCATTTACAGGAATGAGATGACGGATTTCTTTCTCTCAAAATTAAAAGGATGCAGACATATCTTATCTTCAGGAGCTCCGTCAGAGACAGAGATATCAGAGGCTAAGCTAGGAAGAAATAGACAGTCAAAGTCAATCACGTGCTTTTTAAATTTATGCAGAGCGCGCTTGATAAAGCTGGCATTTTGTAGAGGAAAAATCGGTATCCTCTGTGCAAACCCAGTCCCTCTGCTCCACCCCTCCGTCAAGGCAGAGGTGACAGAGATGGAAAGATGAGCAATCAAGAAGCGCAGCAGCAGGGAAGTATATCTTATATCATTGGGAGTTTTGGTTAATGCCATATTACATGCTCCCAGTTGGGTAAGCCCTACAAGCCATCTGCAATGGCATCCATGTATAGAATCAACTGGGCAAATAAGGCTAGGCATGTACATATATTAAAGGGCCATTGTCTGCAGGGGTGAACCAATGAAAGTCCGTGATATATACACGAGGTATTTAGATGTAGCACATTTTAAAATCCGCGATAAGAATTAGGCCGAGAAATTGAAGTACTTGATATAGCGAGGATTACTGTATATCTGGTTGGGAACCTTATGTGGGTAAGAAGGGGCGCCTTGGGGGCTGGCATGTAGGTAGGAGGCCCCTCCCTCAGCCGCTGCATCTATCTCTCAGATTTTACTAGGAAATAAATTAGTACACTTAGGCCAGAGCTATGATATATACCACAATGGAAGGGAAATTATATAGAAGGCCATAGATCTAAATCTATTTAAGAGTAGTTTTTCATATCAAAACAGACAGATGGACGTTGGATTATGTATATAGGAAGATAATACAGTCCACTTATAATATTTTGGACATGAGCAAATCATGGCTTAGAAAGAAACAAATTTTCATCTCATCTCATCTTATCTCATTGTTTCCTGCTCCCGTTTTCCCTGGGGGGGCGTGAGGTAGCAGTGGTACTAAGGATTCGGAGACCAGGTTTGCTTCGGGTCCTCCCTCTGATAGGTTGCATATTCTCCCCGTATCTCATTACAGTTTCCCTCCGAGCAGCTCCGGTTTCCTCCGTTAAGACAGCCACTGTAGTTGGGTGGATTGGCGTTTCTCGATTGGCCCTAGTGGCAGGCTTGGTGTAGATTGTATTTGTATGTGTGTCCTGGGGTGGAGTTTGGCACCTGCCCAGGATTGGATTTCTACTTGCTTGCATTGCTGTATTTGGCTGGGATTGGCTCCAGCGGACCCCAAAGTGACCACTAATGATTACAGTTCAGTAGGTTAGACAGTGGGTGGATGGATGGATTTTTCCTAGGGAGGTTGCAGTGGCAGTCAGACCTCTCTGGCCTACACATTCCAGGTGCTGGGGGCGTTTCCCAAGTCAATGGTTTCTAATCCCTTCCAGCATATTCTAGGTATTACCCGCCAAGGTCTATGCAGTGCGGACATCATGGGGCAGCTCTAGAGGGAGCCACCTGGGGGTCATTCTTACTTGGCATGACAAAGGGAAGCTTTAACTTTAAAGCCAACTGGCTTCAACAAATTCTTCCCCACCTCTTCGCCAGGGAGAATGATTTACAAGTTCCGGCTCTCTGGTTTCCAACTCCAAAGTGAAATACTTTAGCGTTTTAGCAAATATGCAGACTTTTGGCCACAGGATTGTTTTAGCTACCACAGTTTGCATACCAGTCAGTTCTTTCCTCTACTGTGGCTGCAGGTCTCTGGGAGGCTGGCCCATCTGAGTCACTTCCTCCAGGCACACTCTCTGTCCCACTTGGCCATTTGGACTGCAGCGTGGCTGGAGTGTTCTTCTCCCCAGCACAGACTGGGTGTATGCTGTATCACCTCAATAAGAAGCACATTTGTAGAATGGGTATATATAGTGGGACTGTATCTTGTATGGGTGCATGTTGCTTGATGGAGAAACTACAGCAGAGCTGTCCATTTCATTGGGAAGAACACTATTACAGAGCTATAGTACATGGCCACAACATCATGGGAATCAGGAATTGTATTTCTAGGGAGAACCTGCATTTATAGTATACATCCTCCCATCATCAGCCCACTCTTCTAACTACACTGGGTTCATGCAGAGTCTGCTGGGGCCAATCCCCTGCCAACACAGGGTGCAAGGTAGGAAACAAACCCCAGGCATCAAGCCACACCAGAGCATTATAGTATAGTTTTTAGATTTTTCCATTTTGTTCATTGGGAAAGTCACTCTCTCTCCTTGTATATCACACATACAGTATTTAGCAGACCAGAGACTAGGTTTACACTTATATAGGAGGCTTCAGATATATACTTCCTTTTAGGTCAACGCTTTGCACTTATCTTTTGCTTCTATTTATTTAATTACTTTGGCAGAAATACTATCATTGGATGAAATATTTTTCACTTATTTGTTGAGTTAGTGCTCTATTGCATGGATTTGTCGGTAGCTAGTGCATTGACTAGATTACTTATCCCTCATATTTTTTTCACAACAAGACAAATTTACAAAGAGATAAATATAAGATTTTCAATATAACTGTAGCTGTATTTTATTCCAACTTTATTTTCTTTCCAGTGGCATAATTTGGTTTGCAACCGAGGGGCCACAACCCAATCCACGGAAGCAAATATATGCAATAAGGAATAAAAACAAATTTATTAAGACACCACTTGAAAACAGTTCTGAATCATCCCTTTCAAATTAGGTAGAAGATACTACATCTTTATGTGCTGGTTGCCTCGTCCAAGATGAATTTACAGTAAAGGTGGCCAGACTAGTTAATGGAGATTCACCCAGAGTGGCAGTAGATGCTTAAAGTGGTTTTGTAGGACTTTTCCAGTTTAGCTAGAAAAATCTCCTCAAGGATCAGAGTGGCAATCATTTTCCTTACCATTTGTACACACTTGCTCTATAGCAGGGTCTCAGCAGTAAACAAGTAGGCTACAATTACCCTCCACCCACCCCTTTACCAAGTAAGCTCACCCAAAGGTTAATGAATCCCTAAATCCGTTTAAGAAACTTGATTAGTCAAATTAAGGGTTTGCAGTCTTTTCCAAGAAATCATATTATCCGATCCACAATCTGAATAGCATAAATCATATCTTTTCCAGTGGCATACATAGAGAATATCGAGACTCTCAAACTCATAGAGACCAGACCTAAGTAACACTTTATTTTCAAATATCAGAACAGTTAGATTCAATTTATTCCTCTTGACTTCACCCAGCCAGAAGGTTACAAGGGAACCTGCTGCGCTGCTTAGAGTAGGTAGGGAGGCCCCTCCCCTCGGCCGCTGCCTTCTTGGATTTAGGCATAGGAATAGGTAGTACTGCAGAGCGAACTTTGCAGCACGCACTTGCTTAAGGTAAGATGCTCATAGAAACTAGCAGGAATATTTCAAACCGTTATAGAAAAAACCTGAAGTCTAAATCCTGGCTAAAGTATAGTTTGTCTAAGTAAGTGAGGACAGACAGAGAGACATTGGATTTTATATCTTAACTTCGCTTTCTGCATGGCTGTTACGTTTATCTGTCCTGGATTTTAAATCCTTACCTGCTTGGCTGCATAGAAACTGCTTCGCCTATTGATACAAATTCTATTTCACAGATTTTCACATGGCACGTCTAATATCCAGCACAGGGGTGAAAGTGGACTAAAGTCTCGCCGTAATTTTAGGGGGAAGAGGCATCAATTAGCAAGATATTGCCAAATCAATGTCTGGACAGGAGATGATCCGCTGTGGCAGCCTAACTTAGAACCTTGGTGGGGAGAAGGAAGAAGAAGAAGAAGTACAATAGCATTACTGAAAGCACATTTACATTACTGTCTCTCTTAAAATGGGTAATCATCTTTATTTTACTCACTGTACTAAATCAATCCAAAGGCATAGCAGAACCTCAGACTCATTGCGAATCCACAGCTAGGTTATCAATCAGACCTATAAGCTAAAAGCCTCCTGTATTTAAAAACATCTGTATTAAAGGTACTAAACTGCTTTGTTAAAAGTCTCTTCAGTTCTGTCACTTGAAGGCATACTACATGTAGCACTTAAATCCTATCTTTCCACTGGCTGTCTTTAGATCCACTTTTTTTTGTGAAATAGCAATTATTTTTATGTGAAATGACTTGAATAGAGAGCTTCCACACTGGTTACAGAAGATGAAACCACATGGAAACTACCTAGCAACACATGTCCATATGATACACTGCCTTCTTCATCGGTGAAAGAGATAAATGAATTTGTATTTCTAGTTCTT
>NW_024377908.1:0-8084 GCF_016835505.1 Polypterus senegalus
ATGGTAACTGCTACCTGAAAGTGTGAGCTAAAACCTCTCAATACCCAAGTGCCAAATCCAGCATCTCTCCTAAACCTGACCTGTGCTCTTTACTAAAGACCAGCTCACTTTTCTCCATTTTATTGCAGGGAGTTTCATAGGCTGTCCTTTTAAACAACTGGTCAGTCAGGTTTCGAATTGCTGAACCTAATTGTGTCTGCTTTTTAATTTCAGCCGAGCGTAGCAGAGCTGTCAGGACCTTCACATCCCTGTGCATTCCTGACTTGATGGCTGAGCATATAAACCTTCCTGCTGCACCGTCCACCACCCTTTGTTCTTTCACTGGTCCTATTTCATTCAAACCAGCTCCTAAACTGGTGCACTTTCTTTCCAATTCAGTCATTCTTGCATTAGCACTTTCATTCCTTTCACACACAAGCACTTGAATTCCCTTCATTTCCACTGTTCCTTGTTTTAATTCCACACTTTCTTCACTCAGTATCCGTATTTCATTATCCAGCTCATGCCCTTTAGTCAACAATTGCCATTCACACTCACCAGCTTCTCTGCCTTCTGTCTGATTTCTTTGTCCTAAATCAAATTTCAGTGCAGCACTGGTTGCCTTTCCTAACGGAGGTGAAATATCATTCGGTGTAACATGTTCTGTAAATATTGGACAGACCTCAGAATCACCTGGAGATTGTGGGGCAGTAGAGAATAAAGGAAGGAAACATCCTTGCTCTGTTCCCTTCCTTTCATGCTTCTCCTTTTCCTCACACTCACATTCCTACTCTTTATCTGAGCTCTCATCTGTCTCAGGTACGTCACCCACCCATGTTTTAGGGTTCCAGTCAGATCCTGTTACTACTGCCCTAACTTTCACCATGGGTGGTTTCCACTTTCCTCCCCTGCTTTCAGTGCTTTCTGCTTTACCAGTGTGTGTTTGTAACGGCCGCCCCTTACCCGGCCGGCAGCTACACCTCCAAGACCTGTGGCCTGGATTAATTGCTGAGGTTAAATCTTAATCAAGCCGTACCTTTAACAAATTAAACCTTTCCCCCACAATCGACGGTGTAAAAAAGCACAAAAGAAAAGCAGATATGTAAACTTAAACTGATAAATTGTATTAAATGAAACAGACAAGCTAAATAAATTATAAATATCCCTCCACCAAAGCAACACCGTGACAAATCCCTAGATGAATATAACTACCCCTCTCTTGCCCTTGTAACATATAACAAACAACACAAATACCAAAAAAGAATGAATGAAATACGGAAATGAACGGTCGTGAACTTGAGTCCAAGTAACAATTGTCCTGAATGCAGATGACTGGTTAACCAATATATGAAGTGTTTGTAATTCCCGGAAAAATGGAACAGCCTCACCGTGTATCCTCGGCGGTGGTGGAAAATGATCCGACCCCGGGGTCTCTCGATGATGAGGGTGTTGGAGTGAGTCCGGCGGAATGAAAAACAAACTGGATGGAAATGTGCGATGTGAAATACAGCAGGTACAGGTGGTTCGTGGTCGTATATCGAAAATCTCCTTCTCTCCTCTCTCTTCCTCTTCTCTTGATTGTTTTATAGTCCTGTGATGAATGTAATTGATTAATTGAAAACCAGTGTTTTCCAGGTTTGGGGCTGCAATCTCCTTCCATCATCGGGGGACGGCATTCACTGACATACACAAACAGTAAACGGGACGATGGAAACAAGACGCACGTGGTACGAACACAAACACTATTACTACGTAGCCCCGCTACATCCTCCCCCCCACCAACCTTGGACAAGGGAGGGCCAAAGTACGGCTTGATATTGGCCACATGAATAGTGTCAATCTTGGAGTTAGTGCCGATACCCCTTTGAATTTGGAAATTAACTGGACCAGTTTGACTCACAATCACTGCTGGACTTAACCATTTAGGCGCAAGCTTGGCGGAAGAACCGCTTGCTGGCATCCGAGAGGTGGTGGGCTCTAGTCCAGACCAAGTCTCCCGGCTTGAAGTGCGCTTCCTTCCGCCGGGCATTATATAACCGGGCATGTCTGGACATCGATTCCACCAACCTCTGTTGGATTCTTTGCCGAAATTCTTCTAATTTTAAAGTGTTATTGTGAAGGGTGATTTGTGAACTAGGGGCTCCGGGTAAGAGTCGGTCGAACGGGCCCTTCAGCTGCCTGCCTAGTGCCACCAAAGCAGGCGTTTCACCTGTGGCCTCGTGCACCGCGGTGTTCAGGGCAAACCGGAGCTCGGGGAGCCATTTATCCCAGTCCTGATGGCGTTCACCCACATAGGAGGCAATCATGTGCTTCAGGGTCCTGTTCACTCGTTCAGTCATGTTGGCCTGGGGATGGTATGCTGTAGTAAGATTTTTCTTCACTCCCCAGGCTGTATAGAGATCATCAAGGACTGAACTCATGAACTGGGGACCCCTATCCGAGATGATGTTCTTTGGGACCCCCCAGCGGGTGAATATCTCATTCTTCAGGGTGGAGCTCACCTTGCTGGCACGGGCATCAGACAGTGCAAATAGCTCCACCCACTTAGAGAAATAATCCACTACCACCATCAGGACAGTCTTCCGTGAGCTGGTCATCGGGAATGGCCCCATCAGATCGACCCCCAAAGTCTCTCCTGGTCCAACTGCGATAGTCGATTGCAACATCCCTGATGGTTTACCAGGTGGGTTCTTCAGCTGTTGACACGTGTGGCAGTTCTTCACGTGGCGGCAAACATCTGTCCGGACCGATGGCCACCACGCCACCCCCAGAATCTTCAAGAGGGTTTTCGTCCGGCCAAGATGACCACCTAAAGGGCTGTCGTGAAAAAAGTTCAAAAACTCGGGGATGAGCGCCTCCGGGACCACAAGTTGTTGTTGCAGGCCCCCCAAGGATGATGGAACAGATCTATACAGAACTCCCTGGAGGTCCACAAAGTGTACCCGGTCAGTGTGTTGTTTATCCAGCTCCTTCCTAATATTTTGGCAAAAAGGGCTGGAAGCTTGTGCTTGGGCCAGATCATAAAGAGTACTAGGTAGTGATGGAAATACCTTCTTTGCTTCTGCCAAGCACACCATCCCCGAGGACTCTGATGCCCTAGACAGAGCGTCAGGCACGATGTTGCTACAGCCCTTCCGGCACGCCACCTTGAAGGTGAAATTCTGAGGCGCAGCACCCACCTGGTCAGTCGGGAAGATGTCTTCGGGTGATTAAACACCCAGGTCAGAGCATGATGGTCTGTGTACACTTCAAAATCAACCCCTTCTAGAAAATGTTTCCATTTTTCCACGGCCCACACTACCGCCAGGCACTCCTTTTCTGCTGTTGAGTAATTGAGCTTGGTGCCGTGCAGCGCTCGCGAAGCATATGCAATGACACGCTCTTCCTGGTTCTTTTTTTGGATGAGCACGGCCCAGCCCCAGGTTGCTGGCGTCCGTATGTACTTGAAAAGGGAGCCGTGGATCAGGCTGGGCCAGGACGGGTGGCTTTTGTAGATGTTCTTTCAGTTGCTCGACGCGTCCTGGCATTCTTTGGTCCATTCCCACGGGACATCCTTCTTTCTTAATTGGTTTAAGGGAGCCGCTATGTCGGCCAACCGAAGGATGTATTTATGGTACCACCCCACCAATCCCAAGAAACGCTGTAAAGATTTTAAGTCTGTGGGTGTGGGGTAGTCTCGGATGGCCGAAATCTTTTCTGGGTCTACAGCAACCCCCTCTGCAGACACGATATGCCCGAGGAAATGGATTTGGGGCTGAATGAAGGTACACTTTTTTGTGTTCAGGGTGAGGTGTGCTTGCTGGAGACGATGAAAGATGGTATCCAAGTCCTGGAGATGCTGTTCAATTGAAGGGGAGTAAATAATAACATCATCAATGTATACAAAGCAGATTTTCCCGATTAACCCCCTCAGCACTTGTTCCATGAGCCGTTGAAAAGTGGCACCAGCGTTCTTTAGGCCAAATGGCATGGTTTTAAATTGGAACAAGCCCTCAGGGGTGATTACGGCCGTCTTCTTTTTCTCCCTCATCCATCGGCACCTGCCAATAGCCACTGCGGAGGTCCAATGTACTAAAAACAGCTGCTCCATGCAGTGACTCGAGTATTTCATGAACCAGGGGCATGGGATATGCGTCCAGGTTTGTCTTCGCGTTCACACCCCTGTAGTCCACGCAGAAACGAAAGGTGTCATCTGTTTTCTTTACTAGGACTACAGGGGACGCCCAGGAGGAGAATGATGGTTCAATTATTCCCTCGGCGAGCATTTTGTCTAGATGTTGTTTAATAATATCCTTCTTCAGTGGAGAAACCCGATACGCCCGGTGTCTCACAGGGACTTCATCGGAGGTATGAATCACGTGGGTAACCCCCCGTGCGACTCCTAATTTCTCTGTCCATACCCCCGACCACTTCTTCAGGACTGGCCTGACCTCTTTGGGTTGTTCCTCCACTGGGGCAGCCGCCGAGGTTTGATTTTCCCTCCTCACTGCTGCGTAAAAGTTGATTGGCTTCAGACTTAAGTCTTCCCTAGGTTTATGTACAAAATCGCATACCCTTCCCCTGGCACCGTATACCCCCTGGGACAGAGATGAATAGTCATCTTCATTGCTGTTAAAGAATCCAGCCCAAGGAGTAACGGGACGGACAGGTGCCGGTCATCCAGAACGTAGGTCTCCATTTCCCAGGTGGTGGACAGTACACTGTACCTCAGGGGGACTCTGACTCTGCCCAAAGCCTTGTGTTCACTCCTATCTGCCAACAAGAATCAGACAGATGGGGGCAGGTGTCATTTTATCTGACGGTCGGCAAATCTTCCTCCAAATATTATGTCTGATGAGGGTATGATGGCTTCCGGTGTCCACCACTGCATCCACCAGCCACCCCCGCAGCGACACTGGGACGACCAGGAGGGACGCACTGACCTGCATAATCGTGAGATCGGCCTCCGACCGGCCAGGCTTGACTCGCTGGGGTCTTAAGGACTGGTTTTCTTTTGCACTGGACTGTATTTTACTCCAGTACGACTTGGAGTTACCCCAGTCCCGCTCCACCTGTGAGCCAACCCTAACCAGATCTTCAACCGACCCCACAACCCCCCTGAGACACCCAGCTAGCCGCGGGTTACAGGCATTAAGGATGCGGCGGACCACCTCTTCTTCGGACATGGCCGCCGCCACTTTAAACACAAAGCCCTATATTCATAGGCAAAGTCCCGGATGAAATGTGTTGGAAGTTGCACCATGGATCGCAGCTTGTCTTCAAGTTCGGTCTCATAATCCTCAGGAAGAAAAGCTGCGAGGAAAGCTTGTCGAAAGGATCCCCAGTCCGTGATGTTTTTCTTCGCGGTCAGCCACCAGCTGCGCACTGGCCCAGAAAGGGAGGCCCCTATCACTCCCAAAAGTTCTTCAACTGTCAAAGGCGTGACAGCCAAATACGCCTCCCCTTCTTCCACAAAGTTGAGGACATCATCTGTAGAATATTGAGCCCCAGCTTGGGGAAGGCCAGGCGTACCCCAGGGGTGGGAGGACGGGTAACGTATATAGCGCCTTGCAACCCCCGAGGTGTCGAGTGGATAGGTGACTGACGGTACGTCTGGAGACTCCTCCTGACTTCCCCCTGAAGAGATTCTCGCCAGTGTCGATCCCGCCTCTGGAGGCACAGCACGATCTCTTGTCCCAGGAGTTTAAGTTGTTCATTAACATATTCTTTCATCTCCTCCTGGGTGCTGCTGATGCGGGTCCGTAAGGCTTCTTCGCGTTCTAATGCGCTTTCGGCTACCTCACAGACCCTCTCATTTACACGAGCAAGTTGCTGCGCCAGATCTTCCCACGGAGGCGAAACATCTTCCTGGCCATCCTCTTCAGGTCCATGGTGATTTTCAAGGTACAGCGACTGTAAAGAATCTACCACCTCCTGCACCGCTGAACATGCTCTGACCGTGACGTGGCGAGCCCCGCTACTCCTTCCTCACACCGCAGCGAAGCAATGGTGTCATCCAGCTCGGCACGCACAACAGACATGATGTTATTCTGAGGGGAAGATTTTTTTTTTTAATATATATATATATATAAAGGCAGGCGGCGATGTTTTTTATTTATTTATTTTTTTTCCCCAAAGATTCCTCAGAGAGGGCACCACTTATGTAACAGTCGCCCCTTACCCGGCCGGCAGCTACACCTCCAAGACCTGTGGCCTGGATTAATTGCTGAGGTTAAATCTTAATCAAGCCGTACCTTTAACAAATTAAACCTTTCCCCCACAATCGACGGTGTAAAAAAGCACAAAAGAAAAGCAGATATGTAAACTTAAACTGATAAATTGTATTAAATGAAACAGAAAAGCTAAACAAATTATAAATATCCCTCCACCAAAGCAACACCGTGACAAATCCCTAGATGAATACAACTACCCCTCTCTTGCCCTTGTAACATATAACAAACAACACAAATACCAACAAAGAATGAATGAAATACGGAAATGAACGGTCGTGAACTTGAGTCCAAGTAATAATTGTCCTGAATGCAGATGACTGGTTAACCAATATATGAAGTGTTTGTAATTCCCGGAAAAATGGAACAGCCTCACCGTGTATCCTCGGCGGTGGTGGAAAATGATCCGACCCCGGGGTCTCTCGATGATGAGGGTGTTGGAGTGAGTCCGGTGGAATGAAAAACAAACTGGATGGAAATGCGCGATGTGAAATACAGCAGGTACAGGTGGTTCGTGGTCGTATATTGAAAAATCTCCTTCTCTCCTCTCCTCTTCCTCTTCTCTTGATTGTTTTTATAGTCCTGTGATGAATGTAATTGATTAATTGAAAACTGGTGTTTTCCAGGTTTGGGGCTGCAATCTCCTTCCATCATCGGGGGACGGCATTCACTGACATACACAAACAGTAAACGGACGATGGAAACAAGACGACGCGGTACCGAACACAAACACTATTACTACGTAGCCCCGCTACATGTTCTACATGCTAACATTTCACATTCTTCACACCAACTGTTACATCTCTCAAAACTTAGACATTTACACAACTTTCCATTTTCACTTTCATCCACTTTATTTTCTTTCTCATTCTGATCTTCCTTATTACCAATAATACAAGACAGTAAACCTCTTATAACAGCAGCTGTCTTCTTTATACCTGATTTCAGTTTTCCTGATTTTAATCCTTCCAGCCCCTTCCCTTTTGTGGCAGCTCAGCTCTGTTTCTGCTTTCTCTACCTGCACTACAGGTTTGCTTTTCCTAACTTTAGACTGGTTGTCTCTGCTACTCTACTGGAAGATGGCTGACTTTAATATAATTTGCCAACTTTGTTATGCGTTGGCCTACTTTTTGCCCCTGTAAGCAAACATACACGCATACATAACACAAAGATCTTAAACAAATAAGTGCCGTGATAAATGAGCGAATGTATGTCCCATCACTCCAACTAGGGACTCACTACCACCACCACTAACAGACATGTGGCTGTCCTTGTGACACATGAAGTCTCTACACTTTGTTGGTTATATTCCATTCAGCAACCAAACAATGTTTTACTTCAACTGCATTTGTACACTGGGTGCCCTAAAATTCACATACATACACACACACACACATCAAAACAGTATTTGCAGGGTTGCAAAACATGGTTTCCCCAAAATCCTGTCGACTATGCCAGTTGTTTTGTCTTGGTAGAGTATTATATTGCTCTCCTTTCCCCTTTTGTATTATTAATATGTAGCCTTGGTCAGAATGCCTCAAATCTCACTGACTTACCACTCTTTATAAGTTACTGTACCATATAACTTCTCCCACCTTCCCATCTATCTATCTATCTAAATTTATAACCTCAGGCAATTAGGTGCAGTAAATGACAAGCAGGAGTTAAGTTACAATTTAAGCAATGTATTATTGATAATATTCACAAATAATAACAATATGCAAAGTGCATTTGAATATTGGCAACCATACAGCCTGATAAATGGTGATGTGTACTTTCAGGTGGCACACAGACTTGTTAGTTACTGTAAATGTCTCTAGTTAAGTCGTCATTTGAGGTCAGCTTTCTTCAGAGCAGGCTGCATGCCTGTCTCAATATGGCTGCCGAGCTGTGCTC